>NW_015390085.1:116618-161034 GCF_001527695.2 Protobothrops mucrosquamatus
TGGGTCTCCTCAGGGTGCCGTCAGCCAGACAGTGCCGGCTGGCGACCTCCAGGGGGAGGGCCTTCTCGGTGGGAGCTCCCACCCTCTGGAACGAACTACCCCCAGAGATCCGGGTGATCCCGGATCTCCCCTCCTTCCGCCGCGCCCTAAAGACATGGCTCTTCCAACAAGCAGGATTGGCCTAGGGGAATTTTTAGTGAGGTTTTAAGAGAAATTTTAACTATATAGGCCACAGGAAATATTTCTTTTTAATCAGGTTTTAAATTGGGTATTTATTGTTGTACTTGTTTTATAAGGCTGTCAGCCGCCCTGAGTCCGGTAAGGAGAAGGGCGGGATAAAAATTGAATAAATAAATAAATAAATAAAATTTCCTTCATTGGTTTTCTCTTTTTCTATTTGCATTTGTTTATACAGGTAGTCCTCGGTTAACGACCACTTGTTCCATGACTGTTTTGAAGTTACGACAGTGCTGAATGAGCGGTGGTTACGACTGGTCTTTGAAGTTCTGGCTGTTCCAGCTTTTGTGTAGTGATGCGACCAGAATCTGGGTGCTTGGCAACCGTCTCACACTTATGATGGCTGCAACGTCCCACAAATTACCATTTGCGACCTTCCCTGCTGCTTTCACACAAGCAACATCAACGGGGAAGGTCACAAGTTGCTCTAGCAAGTCTCAACAACCTGCGGAGTCTTCCCAGCCCTTCTGCAAGCATGTTGTGCCTCGCTGGCCACCTGCACAAATTGCACAGCCACACTGAGCATCACTAAGCTTGTGCTATATGCTTCCCCGGCAACAACCACACCCGCTCATTCACCCTCCCAGCCAGCAGTAACAGTTTGGTCTAGGAAGCAGGAGATGGTGAGTTCTAGTCCTGCCTTAGGCATGAAGCCCACTGGGTGACTTTGGGCCAATCACTTGGAGACGGTGAATTCTAGTCTCGCCTTAGGCACGAAAGCTAGTTGGGTGACTTTGGGCCAATCACCAGGAGAGGGTGAGTTCTAGTCTTCCCTTAAGCGTGAAAGCCAGGTGGATGACTTTGGGCCAATCACCAGGAGATGGTGAGTTCTAGTCTTTCCTTAAGCGTGAAAGCTAGCTGGGTGACTTTGGGCCAGTCACTCTCTCTGAGCCCAACCCACCTCACAGGGCTGTTGTTATGGGGAAAATAGAAAGAGGAAGGCATATTAGGTATATTTGGCGCCTTGAGTTGTACTAGAATAGAGCTGGAAGGGACCTTGGAGGTCTTCTAGACCAACCCCTTGCTCAAGCATGAGAACCTATACCGTCTCAGACAAGTAACTGTCCAGTCTTTTCTTAAAAACCTCCCTTGATGGAGCGCCCACGATTTCTGAAGGCAAAAGCTGTTCCACTGGTTATTTATAGACAACAATAAAGTCAAGATAAAAGTCAAATACATAAATACTTACCTGCCTGTCAGCCTCCTTGCAAGCTGCCTGGCACTTTCAACTTCCTGCCACCTCCATTGTTGGAAGCTGGCAGGAAGTGCTGAGCAGTGCCTGCTTAACGACCCACAAGTCTCACTTAACGATGGCAAAGGGACTGCCAAGATTACTGCCATTTAGCGATGCAGTCACCTGATGTCACACATTACAGCCGCATTGCTTAGCAACAGAAATCCTGGTACCAATGCCGTCATACCTTGAGGACCACCTGTGCACTTTGTCTCAAAAGTTAAATTGCAAAGCAAAGGCGTACACTGCAGGCTCCCCCTCAAAGCCACTGCAGGCCAAAATTTTGCTGAAACCATGCAGCTTTGATTTAGGGAAAATTAATGAGACTGGGGCCTGGTTAGAAACCAGATGGCTGTGAGTTCGAGTCCTGCCTTAGATATAATGATAATAATGATAATAATGATGATAATAATGATAATAATGATAATAATGATAATAATGATAATAATGATAATAATGATAATAATGATAATAATAATAAAGTTGGAAGGGATCTTGGAGGTCATCTAATCCAACCCCCTGCTTAAGCCAGTCCCTCTCTTGCATTCCCAGAAAAGTGAGGGAGAGGGATGGTTAATAAGTTTGGGAAGAAAGAAAAAGAAAGAAAGAAAGAAAGAAAGAAAGAAAGAAAGAAAGAAAGAAAGAAAGAAAGAAAAGAAAGAAAGAAAGAAAGAAAGAAAGAAAGAAAGAAAGAAAGAAAGAAAGGAGGAATAAATAAATAAATAAGGGAAGGAAGGAAGGGAGGGAGAGAAAGAAAGAAAGAAAGAAAGAAAGAGGAAGGAAGGAAGGAAGGAAGGAAGGAAAGAGAAAGAAAGAGAGAGAGAGAGAAAGAAAGGAGGAATAAATAAATAATGGAAGGAAGGGAGAGAAAGAGAAAGAAAGGAAGGAAGGAAGGAAGGAAGGAAGAGGAAGGAAGAATGAAAGGAAGGAAGGAAGGAAGGAAAGAGAAAGAGAGTGAGAGAAAGAAAGGAGGAATAAATAGATAAATAAATAAGGGGAGGAAGGAAGGGAGAAAAAGAGAGAAAGAGAGAAAGAAAGAAAGAAAGAAAGAAAGAAAGAAAGAAAGAAAAAGAAAGCTTCATAGTAAATTTCTATTACAAAAAAATTGAACAGATTGGGGAATTTGTTCCCCCTGGATCTCTTTTGTCTATAGTCCCTTGCTGGATCTGGTCCATTTTCAATCTTGATCTCTCTTTTCCAGTTTTTTTTTTCTTCTGCACACTAAATTAAGTTCCATTGTATTCAGTTGGGGGGGGGGGGCAGCCATCAAGCTGACCTTTAGAGTTTTGACACCTCCCTTTGCTTAATTTTCTTCCATTATTCTGCAGGGTTGGGAGGAATTCGAAGAAAATTGTGAATAGCAGACAGGAATTCTCCAGAGGAGAAATTACTCATTATTTCATCTCTGTGTGCCTTCTCTCTCTCTCTCTCTCTCTCTCTCTCTCTCTCTCTCTCTCTCTCCCTCTCTCTCCCTCCCTCCCTCCCTCTCTCTGATACACACACACAAAACAAGTCTGCAGAATTTGCAAGCCAAAATCAGCCCACCTGCCACGTATCTTGGCACTTCCCAGCTGCTCAACCCACTCGTGGGGGATGGATTGCACCCAACTGGGACTTCTGAATAGGGTGTCAATGAACCAGGAGGGTGGACCAAAATTAGGATTTGAAGTGCCAGGGGGAGGTGGCAAAATTAACAGCTGCAATCCCGACTTCCAAAGCCAGAAATAGTTTTCCTGTCCCTCCCAAACCAAATCATTAATTCTCTTGGAGGCAGGGTATTAAAATTAGCCTGTGGAATTCATTGCCACAGGAGGCAGCGATAGCCAGCGGGTGGGTTTATTAACGTATCAGAGGTATTTATTTGTTGAATTTTGACACCGCCCACCTCACCAAAGTGAGTTTGCCATATCATAATAAAAGCATATAAGAGGGATCTTCAAATTTGGCCCTTTTATGACTTGTGGACTTCAATTCCCAGAATCCCTCAGCCAGGCACACGTGCCTGGCTGAGGGATTCTGGGAGTTGAAGTCCACAAGTCATAAAAGGGCCCAGTTTGAAGACCCCTGGCATATAATAAAAGCATAGATTAAAAACAGAATTTAAACACGGGTAAAAAACTTACAAATAAAAGTAAAAATCAAGTTAACCAAGATTGTTGGTTAGAGTAACTTATTGGCTAAGTTCAAACGCTTAAGCCTACCACACCCAGGTTAATAAAACACCATGGGTTTATCCATATACCATAACACACTTATGCTCAACTAAGCAAACATCTAAAGTTTTAATGAGAAGGAAAGAGGCAGGTTGGTCTAGTGGTGAAGGCACCAGGCTAGAAAGCTAGGTGCAGTGAGTTCTAGTCTCACCTTAGGCATGAAAGCCAGCTGGGTGACTTTGGACCAATCACCAGGAGATGGTGAGTTCTAGTCCTTCCTTGGGCATGAAAGACAGCTGGGTGACTTTGGACCAATCACCAGGCGATTGTGAGTTCTAGTTATGCCTTAGGCATGAAATCCAACTAGGTAAATTTGGGCCAATCGCCAGGAGACTGTGAGTTCTAGTCCCTCCTTAGGCATGAAAGCCAGCTGGGTGACTTTGGACCAATCACCAGGAGACAGTGAATTCTAGTCACATTTTAGCTATGAAAGCCAGCTGCATGACTCTGAGCCGATCACCAGGAGACTGTGAGTTCTAGTCCTGCCTTCAGCATGAATGCCACCTGGGTGACTTTTAGCCAATAACTTGGCTGATTTCACACAAGATTCTTAAGCCTATCACACCCAGGTAAACAAAACACCATGGCTGTGTTGATATAACACACTTATGCAAACATCTTAAGATTTAATGAGGAAGGAAGGGCCAGTTTAAGGCACCAGGCTAGAAACTAGGAGTCAGTGAGTTCTAGTCCCACTTTATTCATGAAAGCCAGTTGGGTGACTCTGAGCCCATCACCAGGGAATGGTGAGTTCTAGTCCCGCTTTAGCCACGAAAGCTAATTAGGTGACTTTGGGCCAGTCCCAATCTCTCTGCCCAGGGTTGTTGTTGTGGGGAAAATAAGTGTGTTGGATATGTTTGCCACTTGAGTTATTTGTACAAATATTAAAGGATGGATACAAATAAATAAATAAATAAATAAATAAAGCAATTTTCTGGTGGAGCTTTAAAAGGCTTCGACAAAACGCACACCTTTAAAAGTGGACTAATGAAAAATGGCTGTGTCATCTTCCCTCTCTTTCAGCTATTTTACCATTTCAGTATTCTCCCTCCCTTGTGGGCGTTGGCCCTTTTATGACTTGTGGACTTCAACTCCCAGAATTCCTGGCTGAGGAATTCTGGGAGTTGAAGTCCACAAGTCATAAAAGGGCCAAGTTGGAAGACGCCCTGCTTTACATGCTCAAAAATATATTTTAATTATCCTCACCAGCCTTTTATTTCCTTGGTTCTTCTTCTCCTATTTTTGAAAACATGGTGGTCAGAAACAGCCAGGATGGCTGCTCCAAATACGCACTGGAAACCTTTGGTCCTGCACCTGTTTACCAAAGTCAGTTTCCATCCCATGGCTGCCATTTTGACTTTTTTGACCCTCCGCTTCCCAGCAGATGAAAATGAGTGGTTGTAGTAAGCAGTTTAAGGGTGTCACACGAGAAACTTCATCTCCCCCGTAAATCAACTCATTTATTTCACAATAGAATAGAGCTAGAAGGGACCTTGGAGGTCTTCTAGTCCAGCCCCCTGCTCAAGCAGGAGAACTTATACCATCTCAGACAGGTGAATGTCTAGTCTCTTCTTAAAAATCTCCATGATGGAGCGCCCACGATTTCTGGTGGCAAACTGTTCCACTGGTTAATTGTCCTCACTGTCAGGAAGTTTCTCCTTAATTCCAGGTTGCTTCTCTCTTTGATCAGTTTCCAACCATTGTTTCTCGTCCTTCCCTCTGGTGCTTTGGTGAATAACGTGACCCCCTCTTCTTTGTGGCAGCCCCTCAAATACTAGAACACTGCTATCATGTCTCCCCATTTCTTCTTTTCTTTAGACTAGCCAAACTCAAGTCCTTCTTTTCTTTAGACTAGCCAAACTCAAGTCTTCGTATGTTTTAGTCTCCAGGCCTTTGATCACATTAGTTGCTCTTCTCTGAATTTTTTAATTTTTAATTTTTTAATTTAATAATTCAAGTTGGTTGTGTACTTTTTACACCTCTGTGGCTTCCCCTATTGACTTTGCTTGTTGAAAACAAAACCCTTAAAAAAATTTAAAACTCATTTATTTCACAAGAAAATGTTGCGTTTCATTGCTCAGCAAAGGTGTTTGCGCCTGATTTTACGCGCTTTTGGGCCACGCTTGTTAAGTGAATCAAGGCAGCTATTAAATGACTCGTGTGGATGTTAAGCAAATCGGGTTTCCCCTGTTGCTGGAACCAAAACTCTTTTTTTTTAAAAAAAAATCCTGCATACATTAATAGTGTTAAAGTGCAATTAAAAAAAAAAAAAAAAAAAGAGTGGTGATTTTGAAGTCCCGGAGATCTTTGATGGAAAAATAATATTTAAAGCAAGGTGAGTAAAAAGTGGGTTTTGGAGAATAGAATCACATATGAATGCTCCAGGCAATTCCCTTCAGTGAAAAACTGGAAGTTGTGGATTCTAGAAGGATCATGAAGAGAAGGGCGAGGGGTGACATGGTAGCAGTCTTCCAATATCTCAAGGGCTGCCCCAAAGAAGAGGGAGTCAAGCTATTCTCCAAAGCCCCTGAAGGCAGGACAAGAAGCAACAGATGGAAACTGATCAAGGAGAGAAGCAACGTAGAACTAAGAAGAAATTTCCTGACAGTGAGAACAATTAACCAGTGGAATGCTTTGCTTCCAGAAGTTGTGGGTGCTCCATCACTGGAGGTTTTTAAGAAGAGATTGGACAACCATTTGTCTGAAATAGTATAGGGTCCCCTGCTTAGCAGGGTGTTGGACTAGAAGACCTCGAAGGTCCCTTTCAACCCTATAATTCTTGGACAAGTTCCTTCCAAAAATTGGCCACTTACTTTGGTGGCATCTTCCATTGGTTATCACAAAGAAGATGAGGTCAAGCTATTCTCCAAAGTGCCTGAAGGCAGGACAAGAAGCCACGGATGGAAACTAAATCAAAGAGAGAAGCAACCTGGAACTAAGGAGAAATCTCCTAACAGCGAGAACAATTAATCAGTGAAACAACATGCCTCCAGAAGTTGTGGGTGCTCCAACATTGGAAGTTTTTAAGAAGCCAATCTGTCTGAGCTTAGGGTTGGCCTAGAAGACCTCCAAGGTCCCTTCTAAGTCTGTTATTCCACATGCACATGGGGACCCATAAAATCACTTCTTTGGGGGAGCAGCTCCAAAATTCATAGAAACATGGAGATGGGGAGAGAAGAAGACCTTTAGAAGATTGCTGGACTTCCAACAGGCCAAAGGTCTTTCAGTCCTAGCTGTAGAGTACAGGCAGTCCTCTAGATATGACACAATTTGGGCCAGAATTTCCATTGCAAAGCAAAGTGGTCGTTAGGTGAGTCACACCCAATTTTATGGCCTTTTTTTGCCATGGTTGTTAAGTGAACCACAGAGTCTTATGTGAATCTGGCTTCTCCATCATAGACTTTGCTTGTCCGAAGATGGCTGGCAAGACTGAAAACAGCAATCACCTGGGATGCTGCCATCTGTCGTAAACAAATGCCGGTGCCAAGCATCCACATTTTGGTCATGTGACTCTGGGGAGGCTGCAACGGTCATCAGTGTGAGGACAAGTCACAAGGCACTTTTTTCACTGCTGTTGTAACTTTGAACGGTCCTGAAAGGAACGGCTGTAAATCGAGGACTACCTGTACGTCGCACACCATGTCAGAAGCGTGGAAATTTGTTCCCTTCGCTGCCCAACAGTTGATATTCAACAGGTTCAGTCTTTGATTCATGATTAGGAGCAGCCTTCAGGAATTCAGGGCGATTAGCCATCATGGCAGGTTTTTCAAGAAAAGATTGGACATTGATTTGTCCAAAATGGTAGGAGGGCTCTTGTCTTGGGCAAGAGGTTGGATTAGAAGACCTCCAAGGTCCCTTCCAGCCCTAAGACTCTATGTGATTCTTTGATGCCATCCCAATATCTGGAATTTAGAATAGAATAGAATAGAATAGAATAGAATAGAATAGAATAGAATAGAATAGAATAGAATAGAATAGAATACGGAATAGAGTGGAGTAGAGTAGAGTAGAGTAGAGTAGAGTAGAGTAGAGTAGAGTAGAGTAGAGTAGAGTAGAGTAGAGTAGAGTAGAGTAGAGTAGAGTAGAGTAGAATAGAATAGAATAGCAGAGTTGGAAGAGACCTTGGAGGTCATCTAGTCCAACTCCCTGCTCAGGCTGGAAACCCTGTACCATTTCAGACAAATGGTTGTCCAGCCTCTACTTAAAAACTTCCAGTGTTGGAGCATTCACAACTTCCAGAGGCAGATTGTTTCACTGATTAATTGTTCTAACTGTCAGGAAATTTCTCCTTAGTTCTAGGTTGCTTCTCTCTTTGGTCAGTTTCCATCCGTTGCTTCTTGTCCTGCCTTCAGGAGCTTAGGGGAATAGCTTGACTCCCTCTTCTTTAGGGCAGCCCCTGAGATACTGGAAGACTGCTATCATGTCCCCCCTCGTCCTTCTCTTCATTAAACTAGACACACCCAATTCCAGCAACCGTTCCTTATATGTTTTAGCCTCCAGTCCCCTAATCATCTTTGTTGCTCTTCTCTGTACTCTTTCTAGAGTCTCAACATTTTTTTTACATCGTGATGATCAAAACTGGATGCAGTATTCCAAGTGTGGCCTTACCAAGGTGTTATAAAGTGGTATTAATACTTTAAGCCCGTCTCTCTATGATTGAGGACAGAGGAAACATCTCCTTCATGTGAAGCCAGTGATGTCTCTTGTTTTGTGACCTTCTTGCCCTCCATTTTAAAATTGTCTCTCTTGGTGGCCATTGTCATAACTGATGCCAACCGATGCTAACATCTTCTAGGCCAAGATCATCTTCAAAGTAGAAAAATAATAATCTCGCTTCTCAAACAGAAAGACATCCAACCCTCTTGTAGAGCGACATTTCTCATCCTTGGCAGCTTAAAGATGTGCGGAGTTCAACTCCCAGAATTCCCTAGCACCGCAAACATAGGGGTAGAGCAGGGGTAGGCAACCTTTGGCTCATTTATGACTTGTGGACTTCAACTCCCAGAATTCCTGAGCCAGCATGGCTCAGCTTGGAAACCTCTCTCTTTCCCCTCAGCATGGCTGGCTCAGGAATTCTGGGAGTTAAAGTCCACAAGTCATAAAAGAGCCAAGGTTGTCTATCCCTGAGGTAGAGGATAGGCCACCTTTGTCGTTATGGAGGATCTCCTGATGTCCCAATCTTCACGTGATTATGAATAACAGAATAGTAGAATTGGAAGGGACCTTGGAGGTCTTCTAGTCCAACCCCCTGCTCAGGCAGGAAACCCTGCGCCATTCCAGACAATGCTGTCCAATCTCGTCTTTAAAAACTGCAGTTGTGTGTGAGAGACAGTTGCTAAGTGAATTTTGCCCCGTTTTATGACCCTTTTTGCTATGGTTAAGTGAATCTCTGCAGTTATTAAATTAGTAACACGGTTGTTAAGTGAATCTGGTGTCCCACCCCCCACCCCCGGTTGACTTTGCTTGTCAGAAGGTTGCAAAAGGGGATCACCTGACCCCTGGACACTGCAAACCGTCATAAATAGGAACCAGTTGCCAACGTCCGAATTTTGATCACATAACCGTGGGGATGCTGCAACAGTTGTAAGTGTGAAAAACGGTCATAAGTCATTTTTTTCAGTGCTGTTGTAACTTCAAACTGTCACTAAATGAACTGTCGTAAGTCGAGGACCACCTATTTCTCCAAAGCGTACCCTGTATTCGTGTGATTTTCAGAGGTTGCATGAGAATGGGGTGTGCTCAGAAAATGAATTTGTTTTACTCGTGGCTCATTTTTATACTCATTTGATGTTTATATAATACCCAGCACCACATATGAATAGACTGTATTTTTTTTAATAAAATAAATGAATATGTAAAGGGTCATTTCTCTTTTGTTTGGAGTGTTGGTTGCACATCAAGAGAACCAGGGAAGGCATTTTCCAAATTTTTGACAGGCCAAGCCCAAAAGGTTTATCATCAAAGCTAATTTTTTTAAAAAAGCACTTGCGCTTAGCTCGGATCAACTAAGTTAGTTACTAGAAGCCCTTTCCCAAATTTAGGCTGGTTTGCTGAACATAAAAATATTTTTCAAATGCATTCCCTCTGCCTTCACACACCTTCTGCTCCTTTGTTATTTTATTATTATTATTATTATTATTATTATTATTATTATTATTATTATTATTATTATTATTATTATTATTATTATTATTATTATTATTATTATTGTTACCTTTGAAAACAAATTGAAGTACAGGAGAGTTGGAAGGGAGCAGGCTGGAAAAAAAAACATAAAATGAGACAGGTTGATAGCAGGGATGGGGGAAGGGGAGAAGAGAGACGGGATTTGGGTGCAGGAATTACAAAAGAGGGTCAAGATGAATGAAGTGGTTGAGACAGATGTGTCACAAGAAGGGCCTCTGGAGAATAAGAGAATAACAGAGTTGGAAGGGACCTTGGAGGTCTAGTCCAACCCCCTGCTCAAGCGGGAAACTCTATACCAGGGGTCTTCAAACTTGGTCCTTTTATGATTTGTGGACTTCAACTCCCAGAATTCCTCAGCCAGCATGCCTGGCTGAGGAATTCTGGGAGTTGATGTCCACAAGTCATAAAAGGGCCCAATTTGAAGACCCCCTGCCCTATACCATTTCAGAAAAATGGCTGTCCAATCTCTTCTTAAAAACCTCCAGTGTTGGAGCACCCATAACTTCTGGAGGCAAGCTGTTCCTCTGATTAATTGTTCTCACTGTCAGGAAATTTCTCCTTAGTTCCAGATTGCTTCTCTCCTAGATTAGTTTCCATCCGTTGCTTCTTGTCCTGCCTTCAGGTGCTTTGGAGAATAAGTTGACCCCCCTCTTCTTTATAAACCTGCACAAGATTATTGTGGGGTGGGAAAGAAGGAACCCCAGCTGATATGAGATCTAGGGCCTTCTCTCCAACCATTTTTAATTTGCAAGGAGTAGAATAGCCCAGCTCATACGAGATACAGGGCCTTTCCAGCTTCTTAAAATCATGATTGGAGAAAAAAAAAAAAAGGGGGTGGTGTCAGGCCTGGAGTACAGGGTTTGTGTGTTTGTATGTGTAGGTGTGAGTGGGCTTGGAATCTGACCAACCCAAGGGCTGATGACGGGGTGGGGGGTAAATCTGAAATAAAATGGCTGGAAAGAAAAGGAGTTGTTGTTTGATTGCAGGAAAAGTGGATGGGACATCTTTGGATAGCAGCTGGGTGGACCCATCAAGAGAAGCAAAAAAGGCAAGGAGGGAAGGTGTGTATTTCTGTGTGTGTGTGAGAGAGAGAAAACGCACACGTGCGGGTGTGTGCACACACGTGTGTTGAGCGCAAGCCGGGTAGCCAGAATGAGAGGAAGGAAGGATTGGGAGAACGAATCAAAACGAGAAGATTTGAAAGGGATGAAAAAAAAAAAAAAAGACGAAGAAACAGCCAGGAAATGCTAAAAAAGGGAGGCAGGAAACCNTTTCATGGGGACAGATTTGGGGAGAAAGGCCAGGTGGGGAAAGGTGGGGAATCCAGGCGGGGCAGAAGAGGGGAGGGCCGACCTGGAGACGGGGTGGTGGTGGTGGTGGTGAAAGAGGTGGGGGTGGGCCCGTCGCCCTACCTTTGTGCATGCCGGTGTAGCGGTCCTTGAGGACGGTGAGCTCGTAGATCTGGCCGAACTGCTCGAAGAGCGGCTTGAGATCCCTCTCCTCCAGGTTGCGGGGGATCTGGCCCACGAACAGCTTGATGGCATCCAGATCCTTCATGCCCTCCGGGTCGGAGCCGCTGCTCATGGGGGAGGCGCGGGGCGGCTGCTGCTGGGGCTGCGCCTGCCGCCTGGGTTCGCTGGCCGGCAGTCTGGCCATGCCCCGGGTCCCGACGGGGGCGGGCGGGCCGGCGGCGCACGGGAGGATGCTGCGGGCGCGGAGACGGGAGCTGCGGGCGGCGACCAGAGATGCAGATGGAGGCGAAGTGGCGCTCGCAGCATCAGGACCACAAAAGGCGGACGCTCCACAGCGACGCCGCCTGGACGGACGCGGAACTGCAGCGGCGGGCGAGATGGCGGGGGCGGCGGGGGGGGGGGGGGAGAAGAGGGCGCCGGGGCGGGGGTTCCCCGAGGCCGCGGGAGAAGCAGCGGCTCCCGCGACTTTCACACGACCGCCCAGGCTTGTGTCGCGTGTGCGGAGGCTGTTAAGAGCCTTGGAAGCGGGAGGGGGGGGACCAGGATCGGCTGTAGGTGAAAACCGCCGGTAAAGAGCACGGAGGGGGCACGTCTGGGGGGCGACTCCAAACACTTCCGGGTAGTAAAGAGAGAGAGAGAGAGAGAGAGAGAGAGATTGGCCCAGAAAATCCCAAAATCATCCGTGGGATGCAGAAGGAGACTGTGGAATCAAGAAGGTGAAAATCCGGGTTCAAAGGATAACCCCGGGATGGATCGCTGGGAGGGGGAAAAAACAACAACAGAGGAATCCCACGCTTGGAATCAAGAGGAAGAGGATTTAAAGCCCATCCTGTTTAATCGCTCGTTTAGTTCAATCTATGGGCAGGGCCCACGTGGGGAATTGGTGGTTCATCAAAAGGGCGTTTTAATGCCGAAGTGGATGAGAAACAGAAAGCAGGAAAGCAAGAGAGAGAGGGGGGAGGGAGGGAGGAAGGAAATCGGAGGGAGGAAGGAAGGAGGGAGGGAGGGAAGAAGGAAAGAAGGAAGGAAATGGGAGGAAGGAAGGAGGGAAATGGGAGGAAGGAAGGAAGGAAAGAAGGAAGGAAATGGGAGGAAGGAAGAAAGGAGAGGGAAGGACGGAGGGAGGAAAGGAAAAGAAGCAGAGAAGGAAGGAGTAAAAAGGGAAGGAAAGAAAGAAAGGGGAAGGGAGGAATGATGGAAGGAAGGAAATGGAGGGAGGGAGGGAAGAAATGGGAAGATGGAAGGAAGAAATGATGGAAGGAAATGGGAGGGAGGGAGATGGGAAGGAGGGAGAAATGATGGAAATGGGAGGGAGAAAGGAAGGAAGGAAATGGGAAGGAGGAAGGGAGAAATGATGGAAGGAAGAAAATGGGAAAGAGGAAGGGAGAAATGATGGAAGGAAGGAAATGGGCGGGAGGAAGAAAGGAAGGAAGGAAGAGAGAGGAAAAAGAAAAAAGAAAAGTGATGCAGGGACTGAGCAGATGCCCTGGAGAAGACTCCAGCCTTTGGGGTTTCACGCATGTAACTGCACCCCCCTCTTCTAGCATTTCATCAAACGGGGGCCCGCCTTCTTCACCTGGGCCTTCCACCTTGGCGGCTGGATTCGTGGCCTTCGTTTTGGGCAGGTCCTTGCTTTTCCTCTATTCGATCTCTCTCTCTACTCCGTGGCACCACAGGCCAAGGCCTTGGGTCGGAGCCAGCTCCAAAAACCTGTGAAAATGGCAGACATCACACGCCGAGGGGCTTCCCTCCCCCCCTCGCACTGTGTGAGCCTGAAGTCATCCTTTAAAAAATTTCACACCCAGAGAAGAAGCTTTTTTCCCCCCTCACACCTAGCAGAGGGTGAAAGGGTGAGATTTGCTGCTGTGACTTCAAGGCTTAGTGTTGCTGCTACCTCTGCTATTGACCCTCTGTAGGAGGCCACTGGGTGTGGTTGTGGTCCTTCAGTTGCGAGTCAGACAGCGTCAGCACCTGGATATAATAATAATAATATAATAATAGTAAAGTTGGAAGGGACCTTGAAGGTCATGTAGTCCAACCCCCTGCTCAGGCAGGAAACCCTATACCATTTCGGACAAATGGCTGTCCAGTCTCTTCTTAAAAACTTCCAGTGTTGGAGCATTCACCGCTTCTGGAGGCAGGTTGTTCCACTGGTTAATTGTTCTAACTGTCAGGAAATTTCTCCTTAGTTCTAGGTTGCTTCTCTCCTTGATTAGTTTCCATCCGTTGTTTCTTGTCCTGCCTTCTGGCGCTTTGGAGAATAGCTTGACTCCCTCTTCTTTGTGGCAGCCCCTGAGATACTGGAAGACTGCTATCATGTCCCCCCTCATCCTTCTCTTCATTAAACTAGACATACCCAATTCCAGCAGCCGTTCCTTGTATGCTTTAGCCTCCAGTCCCCTAATCATCTTTGTTGCTCTTCTCTGTACTCTTTCTAGAGTCTCAACATCTTTTTTACATCACGGTGATACCCACTTGTGTATCTGAACACGGGAATGCTCTTAAGGTCTTCTCTGAGAGTCTGGAGGCTGTGTTGAGTCTAAATCACAATCCTGACAAGACCAACTGGTGGTGGGTTTGGGGGCTACCCAGATCTTCAGATGCCCCCCCCCTCTTTAGACTGGAATAGTTGTAATGCTCCCTTTGGGACTGTGGGGGGGTTGGTGTAATTTGGAGATCATTTGGGATCCAACGGGCAGGTGACTGTGACCAGGTGGTTCTTTGCACAAATCCAGTTCAGAGCCAGTTTATTCTAGGGTTGCCAGGTGTCCACTATTTGAGTGGACAGTCCACTTTTTTCACATTATGTTCACTATTTTTTTTCACAAAATAGTGGACATTTTTTTTATTCAAAAGCTTTATGGTGAAATGGTACGTAATCTAAAGCTGTACAGTCTACTTTTTTTACTACTTAACACTCCCCCCCCCCCCGCTTGTCTGCTATTTTTTGGAAGCAGACCTGGCAACCCTAGTTTATTCTAGCGATGAAGGTGCTGGCCTAGAAACCAGGAGATGGTGAGTTCTAGTTCCGCCTCAGGCGTGAAAGCCAGCTGGGTGACTTTGGGCCACTCACAGGAGACAGTGAGTTTAAGTTCCACCTTAGGCAGGACAGCTGGTTGGGTAACTCTAGGCCGGGAGTAGGCAACCTTGGCTCTTTTATGACTCGTGGACTTCAACTCCCAGAATTCCTGAGCCAGCATGGCTCAGCTTGGAAACCTCTCCCTTTCCCCTCAGCCTGGCTGGCTCAGGAATTCTGGGAGTTGAAGTCCATGAGTCATAAAAGACCCCTGCTCTTAATCTTCGTCCTAGGATAGGGGTAGGCAACCTTGGCTCTTTTATGACTGGTGGACTTCAACTCCCAGAATTCCTGAGCCAGCCATGCTGAGGGGAAAAGGAGAGGTTTCCAAGCTGAGCCATGCTGGCTCAGGAATTCTGGGAGCTGAAGTCCACGAGTCATAAAAGAGACAAGGTTGCTTACCCTGCTCTAGGCCAAATCACCAGGAGACGATGAGTTCTAGTTCCCCCTTAGGCATGAAAGCCAGCTTAGGCCAATCACTAGGAGACTAGAAGTTCTAGTCCTGCCTTCGGCATGAAAGTTGGCTGGATGACTCTGGGCCAAACACCAGGAGACTAGGAGTTTTAGTCCTTCTTTAGGCATGAAAGCCAGCTGGGTTACTTTGGCCTAGTAGTCCCTCCCTCTCAGCCCAACCCACCTCAGAGGGTTGTTGTTGTGGGGATAACAGAAGGAAGAAGGAATATTAGATATGTTCGCCACCTTGAGTTATTTATGAAAATGATAAAAGGCAAAAAAATAATAAAATAAAATATAAAATAATAAAATAAAACATAACATAAACTAAGCTACAATAAAATATAAAATAAGCTAAAAAGCTAGAATAAGCTAAATAGTAAGAAAACAAAAAAGAGGCGGTGCTTTGATTCTGCATTGGTGGCCGCCATTTTGTCTTTTCTGTCTTCCCCACAGATGCCCTAACTGGCTGAGGAATTCTGGGAGTTGAAGTCCACAAGTCATAAAAGGGCCAAGTTTGAAGACCCCTGCCCTAACCAAAGACCCATGGCGCTGGCCAATATTTTCACCAGGTTCTGCCACTGTTCTGAGAACGTGATGATATTCCCCATTTCGGTTTCGAAGCGTAGCTGTTTCTTCTCCAATTCCTTCAAAGGCCGCAAATTGTAAAAGCGCAAATCACAGAAGGTGGCTAACACTTTAGTACTCCTTCCTTCTGCCTCTACCCTTGCTTGGCTGACATGGTGGCGACTTCATGGTTTGTTCAATCACCACCGTCTGAGCACAACCGGAAACTGGTTTCGCCTCTCCTCGCCAGCCAGCCGCAGAACGTTTTGAGGACGCACCTCTGCTAAACAGCTGGATTTTTGCAGAATCCAGAGGGGGCTTGAAGTCCGCAGCTTGCATCCGGCAACAAAAACGGTCATTTATATAAAATATTTTATAGATGGCATTTTCCACCTGTTAGATTAGCAAAAATGTTGAAAAATATCTCTAGCAAATGTTGGGAATGTAATCAAAATCCTGGTACATACTATCGCTTGCGGTGGACATGTGTAAAAGCAAAATAAAATGTTGGACTAAAATACACACTTGGTTAGAAAAGATATTAGGAAAACGTGTAGATTTTAAATATGAACTTTTTTTTAACTAGGCAGAATGCCAGAAAAGTTTGATAAACAAAATGTATATTTGACATTACATGTATTAAGTGCAGCGAGGGTTTTATTTGCGCAGCACTGGAAAAACGAGACAACACCATCGGAGGAAGCGACAATTAAGAAAATATTGGACTGTGCGGAAATGGATAAGACTCACATGAAGAATCAAAGGAAAAGAAAATACAGCATACTTTCAAACATGGAACTTATTTTACCAATGGTTGGAAAAATGGGATAGAGAGTAAGAACTTAACCTTTATGACTAGGCAAAAATTAACCCAAATTAATGTTGTTCAGTAAGCACAAATCAATTGTAATGATAGAAAACTAATAAAATACTTTTTAAATTAAAAAAAAATTGGTCATTTATAATGGCTTGATTTTGCTTTGGGTGGGTTTTTTTTTTAATGGGATCAAAGAGACGCATTCTTTCTTTTACGTGTTTTGGCTTTTCAAACTATAGTGTGCAAAAGTGTACGCAAGTTGTCCTCACAACCGTGTCGGGAAAGTGCTGTGTCGCTAAAACTCTGAAACAGGTAAATTTTGGCTGGCTCGACAGGCAAAAATCCGCTGTTGCTAAAAGGCAGAGAAATCACAAACGACAGAAAAGTACTTATTATTGGTAGTCCTTGATTTAGGACCACGATAGGGCCCACAATTTCCATTGTTAAGCAAGGCAGTTGTGAAGTGAATCATGCCGAATTTTACAACCTTTTCGCCATAGACATTAAGCGAATCGCTACAGCTGTTAAGCGAATCATGCAGTCATTAAGCGAATCTGGCGGATTCCCCCGTTGAGTTTGCTTGTCGGAATCCTCTTGGGAAATTCACAAATGGTGAGCACAGGACCCTGGGATGCTGCACCTGTCGTAAACACTTGGTGGTTGCTAAGTGTCTGAATTTAGATCACGTTACTGTGGGGATGCTGTGATGGTCGTAAGTATGAAGACCCGTCATAAGTGTGAGGACCTATCATAAGTCACTTGTTCCAGTGCCACTGTAACTAAACTAAACGAATGATTGTTAAGTTGAGGACTAGCTACAGTAGTGGCCAAAATTGTGGAAACCTTTTGGGAAAAGTGTATTTTTGAGGTTTGATGGCTAATACCGCCACTTTTTTGGGGGGGAGTAGTACCATAAAATTATATATCAATGGAAAGATAATTTAATCAAGAATGTAATGCAACAAAGTTTGTTCAATTATCTGTACTGTATTCTGTGAAAGGTTATAGCCAAATAACCAGAAAAAGAAAGCACAACTTGCTTACGTTGGTATCAGGTGGCTTTCCTTCATCTGATTGTAGCCAATGAGCATGAGTGTTTAGAGAGCCAATCGGGTGTCATCTTGTTTTGGCAAGGAGCCAATCAGATCACGGTAGGATTCAGTGATTGATGTCATGTATTGAAGCTGAGAAAAGGACATTTGTCAGTGTGTTATGTGATCCCTATCAAGTTGGTTGGGGTTTTTTGTGTTCTTTCATTGAGTGAGCTTGTAAAACGTCATAAAATTAAAGTCATGGTGCAAAGAGTTGACTGGTTGCCCAGAAAGCGATGTAAAATAGTATGATTAAGTGAACAAGGCTACAGTTATAAAGAAATTAGAAGAAAAATGGGTGGAAACTTAACCAAAGGTGGCATTTCTACTGTACACTTTTCCAAGGTTCCCACAGTTTTGGCCACTACTGTATATGGCTGTGATGGAAATAAAATATTACAGATAATCCTCGACTTACAACAGTTCATTTAGTGACCGTTCAAAGTTACAACAGCACTGAAAAAAATTACAGGACCGTTTTTCACACTTATGACCATTGAGGCATGGTCACGTGAACAAATGCAAACGCTTGGCAACTGACTCCTATTTACGACGGTCAGTGTCCCAGGGGGTCACTTCATCCCCTTTTGCGACTTCTGACAAGCAAAGCCAATGGGGGAAAGCCAGATTCACTTAACGATCGAGTGATTCGCTGAACAACTCTGGCAAGAAAGGTCGTCAAATGGGGCAAAACTCACTTAAGCAATGTCTCACTTAGCAACAGAAAGTTTGGGCTCAATTGTGGACGTAAGTTGAGGACTACCTGTATTTGTTCTGCAGGGATAGAAAAGCAGAGAAATTGTTGTTGTTGTAAATTAATTTAACTGCATTCATTTTTCTCATATGTTTCTGCACTTCAGATAATATTAGTGAGCTGAGTGTGCTAGGTACTGTTGTGATTCCTCACCAGCCAGTGGACTAAGGAATCAGATGAGGAGGAGGAGGGGCCTGGAGTGACATCAGAGTCAGAGGAAGGCTGTGAGGAGCTCCAAGATTCACAGTCGGAGGAGGAGCCTGGCCCCTCTACTCGCGCTCAAGCTGAGACATAGCTGAGACATAGCTGTGCTGGGAGCCTGAGTTGGACAGCGATGAAGAACAGCTGGGACAAATCCCGGATGCACGAATGCGCAGACAGGAGAAGCGAGTAGGACAGAGGAATGGAATGAGGCGGCTCCAAAGGCAAAGGAGAAGGCATTAGGAAGCCACGCCTTGGCTGAATTATAAAAGAGAAGGTGTGGGAAGTGCTGGTTGCCAAAGGCAACCGTTTGTGTTGAGGATTGAGTTTCTGTGGACTGCATGTTTGCCTTGGACATTGACTCAGGTCTGTGAGAATAAAAGGGGTTGTTTTTTTCTTGCGGTTCCTGCCTGTTTCTTGGAAGAGGGGTTTCTTCTTGTGAGCATAACAAGGACTCACGCAGGCTGGGACAGAACAGGTACATAATTACGCATATACAGGTAGTCCTCAATTTACGAACCACAATTGAGGCCAAATTTTTCACTGCTAAGCAAGACAGTGGTTAAGTGAGTTCTAACTTATTTTACACCCTTTCTTGCCAGTTGTTAAGTGAATCACTGCAGTTGTTAAGTGAGTCACACGGTTGTTAAGCGAATCTGGCTTCCCCATTGACTTTGCTTGTCAGAAAGTCGTAAAAGGGAATCATGTGACCCCAGGACGCTGCAACCGTCATAAATATGAATCGGTTGCCAAGCTTCTGAATTTTGATCACACGACCATGGAGGTGCTGCAACGGTCGTAAGCGTGAAAAATGGTCCTAAGTCACTTTTTTCAGTGCCTTACAGATCACTAGACAAACGGTTGTAAGTCAAGGACTACTTGTATAATGGGAAGAGTGGAGAGACAGGCAGAAATTATTAATTATCTATTCTTCTTAGGAGTGGATTGTGCATTTTTGCTGAAAAGCCATTTCTCTTTCTCTTTTCGCACGCCACATGCGGGAAACAGTTGCTATTTATTTAACATTATCAAACAGCCAATAAATTAGCACAAAAATACAAATCTATGCAACATAACAATGTAATACTTGAATATTCAACGCTTGACTTCTCAAGGCAAAATTGAAATCCCGAAATAGGCCAGAGTGCCAAATTTGTTTTCACCCAACAATAGGACGCAAAGCAGATTCCACTTCCAAGCAGTTTGAATTGTGTTGTAGTAAGAATTTAGCAAGCAGAAAACTGGGGGAATACAGGGAGTCCTCGACTTACGACAGTTCATTTAGTGACCATTTAAAGTCACAACGACACTGAAAAAAGCGACTTAGGACCATTTTTCACACTTACGACCTTTCTAGCATACCCATGATCGCGTGATCAAAATTCAGACACTTGGCAATCGACTCATGACGGTCGCAGCGTCCTGGAATCATGGAATCCCCTTTTACGACCTTCTAACAAGTGATGGGGAAGCCAGATTCACTTAACAACTAGGTTATTAACTTATCAACTGCAGTGATTCACTTAACAACAATGGCAAGGTTGTAAAATGGGGCAAAACTAACTTGGTCGTAAGTCGAGGACTACTTATAGTTGTAACTGAGATTCCACTGCCTGTTAGCCACAGGTTAAAGAAGTATATGTAAGGGTTTAAGTCAGGGGCAGGCAACCTTGGCTTTTTTATGACTCGTGGACTTCAACTCCCAGAATTCCTGAGCCAGCCACGCTGAGGGGAAAGGGAGAGGTTTCCAAGCTGAGCCATGCTGGCTCAGGAATTCTGGGAGTTGAAGTCCACGAGTCATAAAAGAGCCAAGGTTGCCTACCCCTGGTTTAGGTCTATACATATGTTGTATATAGTATGTTTTTAAATGTGTGTTATGTATGTGTACACTTGAGAGCAAGCAACTAAATTTCATTTTTAATGTGTGCCATTGTGCCCACAGGAAAAAAAATGACAATAAAGGTTGTTATCATTATAGGCAGTCCTCGACTTACAGACGCAATTGGGACCAGAATTTCCATTACTAAGCAAGGCAGTCGTTAAGTAAGTTGTGTCTGATTTTACCACCATTTCGGCAGAATTGTTAAGAAAATCACTGCAAGGTGTTCAGTGAATCACACCGTCATTAAGTGAATCCAACTTCCCCCATTGATTTTTCTTGTCGGAAGCTGGCTGGGAAAGTTGCAATTACACGATCCTATGTTGCTGCAACTGTCATAAATTCATGCTGGTTGCTGGGTGCCCGGACTGCGTAGACGCTGTGACGGTTGTTAAGCGAGTGGACGGATTGTAAATCAAGGATTATCTGCTGCTGTAACTTGGATTGCTTGCTAAATGGATGGTTGTAATCCTAAAATTATCTGCACGCTTCTGTCCTTCATATTTCCCGACCTTAAGAGCTTGTTGATGTGTGGACTTCAATTCCCAGAATTCCCCAGCCAGCTTGCTGGCTGGGGAATTCTGGGAGTTGAAGTCCACACTCCAAAAGCTCCCAAGACTGGGAGACCTTGAGCTAAAGGCATCCGATTGAGCAAAATAGTTACTGATTACTGATTACCTCCAGTATCTGTTCAAGTCACAATTCATGGTTTATCCTGCAGCAAGACACTCCATTAAGATTATTTGGTAAACCAGCTTATTCCCCCAGAAGGGGGTTTTGTCCTGTGATCTCTTTCCACGCAACTAATTGTCTTTTTCTTCCATGTTCTACGCACACTGGGCACCCCAACTACTAGAGGGGAAATAGTTTTCTTTACTTTTGTGAAATGTTATCGTTTAGCGGGAACCTTGAGATCATTCTAGACCAGGGCTTTTCAACCAGTGGTACGGGTACCATCTGTGCTACATTGGCACCTGGCAGGTGGTACGCGACCATCCTAGAAAAGTGGTAGCAGGGGAGGGGAATGAGAGTGCCGCCGGGCGGGCAGGCAGGTGTCTTGCTCGGCTGTGCCTTGGGTGCTTTTTTCAGTGCCATTGTAACTTCGAACAGTCACTAAGCGAACTGTTGTAAGTCGAGGACTACGTGTACTTCATCACTTTTTTCCTTTTTTTTTTTTTGGGTCATCAAGTTTTTGACACCTTGCTAGGCAACTGGTGGTACTCGGATATTGCCATATCCTAACAGTGGTACAATGGGTGAAAAGGTTGAAAAGCCCTGTTCTAGACCAGTGATGGCGAACCTTTTAGAGACCGAGTGCCCAAACTGCAACCCAAACCCCACTTACTTATCGCCAGGTGCCAGGGGCTGTGGTCATGGCAGACTGGGTGGGTGTGGCCAAGGTAGGCGGGGTCACCTCGATGTTGCTTGTGGGGAGGGACGCCTGTGGGGGCCGGATGGGTTGGGGGAGATCCAGGGGGTCTCTGGCAGATGGGGCGGTGGGCAGGAGGCTCGTCCTGTGGGATGAGGCATGGCAGGGCGGGGGTGCCATTGTCACAGGGCAAGGTGAGGCAGGGGCCAGGGCGGCGGCTGCCTGACACCATCAACCCTGCACACAGAGGCCAGCGAGCGCATGGGGGCTGACAGTGTCCATCAGCAGCCACAGCCTACCAGCCCCTCGATTGGCGCGCTCTGGGGCTCCGCAGCCCGCCACCAGCAGTTCAAAGAAGCCGCCTCTGAGCTGGACGGCCCGCCGACAGCTGAGAAGGCGATGCAGTGGGTGGTGCCCAGGAAAAGGAGAGCATGCGAGGCCAGGAGGGATGGGAGGGAGGGAGGGAAACCAGCCGTGCTGGGATGAATCCAGCCACGTGGGACCTCAGCCAGTTAGCGGGTGGCTGGTTGAAGAGGGACGGTTGCCATCTCCGGGGCATGGCGCGCGTGCCCACAGAGAGGGCTCTGAGTGCTGCCTCTGGCACACGTGCCATAGGTTCGCCACCACTGATCATTCTAGACCAACCCTGCAAAACCCACCTTAAACATCTCTGAGCTCTCCAGCTTCCGATTGGCAGTGATGCCCCTCGCCTCTCCGGATCACAGGTTCCAGTTCTCTTCTTTTGACTTTGGGTCAGTCTCACCCACCTCACAAGGGTGGTTGTGGTGGCAGGGAAAAATAGGAGGAAGGAAGGAAGGAAGGAAGGAAGGAAGGTTGTGTCCACCCCCTTGAATTATTTACAAAAATAATAAACGCGGGAACTGAATCAATCAACGTTAAAATCAGGCAAGCTCACGGGTGATATATATATTTTTTGTAATAGTTTAATTTACATGTGCACTTTTTTAAAAAAAAAAAAAATCAACCACATCCCCTTTCAAGTTCTCTTTGACAGGCAGGCGTGGGGCCCTCCCCACCCCCCCAATTCCTGCCCCTCCCTCCTCCCCCCCCCCAGCTTGGAATTATGGCACATGTTGTCTCTCAACCAGCAGCAACGGGGTTGATGGAAAAGTCATTTTAACCGGGAGAAGGTTTCCATCTGTAGTGGGTAGAAATTGTGTCCTGAGGTTTGATCGGTCCCAAAAGGGGTTGAGTCTCTCTACGGTCCCGTCCCAGGGCAAAGAGGGAAGAAATGTAAGGATGTGGGAGAGTGTGATCGTTGTTGTTGTGGGGGTGGTGGGTGGGTGGGGTTTTTTGTTTTTGTTTTTGTTGGTTGGTTTACCATCTCGTGCTTTTGCATTCCTGCCCCGGTGTAGGAGAGAAGAGCAGGAAGAAGGAGAGAAGCAGGATCCAGTGGAGGAAGGAAGGAAGGACACCAGAAGATTTCTGTGCTGTTGTTTTATTGCTGTTTGGACTTCCGAGAGAGCCTTTGGACCAGCTTATAAAGGAGGCCAAAATGCTAAAAAAAAAAGAGAGAAGGAAAGACAGAATGAACAAGCATGGCTCTACTTACCTACGTTGGGAATAGGGCTTCTCAAACTGGGCGACTTTTAAGACCTGCAGACTTCAACTCCCAGAACTCCCCCAGGACTGTGTGAAAACAAAATCAGGAATTGCTTGAGACATTATAACAGGGGTCTTCAAACTTGGCCCTTTTATGACTTGTGGACTTCAAATCCCAGAATTCCTCAGCCAGCATAGTCAGGCACATAGGAATATCCTGAGGTAAATCAAACAGTATACAGAACACACAGGGGGGAAAAAGGCAGGAAAAAAGGGAAACACCCCCTTCATACCCACAGCAACCAATCAGAGTGTAGATTGCCTCATGCATGAGTCAGCCCTCTCTAATTCAGGGGTCTTCAAACTTGGCCCTTTTATGACTTGTGGACTTCAACTCCCAGAATTCCTCAGCCAGGCACATTTAAGTTTACATTTTTATCATCATCCAGAAAGGAAAAACACAAGATAGTGACATAGGAATAGGAAATAGGACTCCATTTAGTTTGTCATATGTCTTGTGTGTCTCCTTTTTTTCCGCCCTTTTTTCCCTTTGCGGGGGAAGTATGGGTGTCGTTGGTTAGTCTCACATCTAACGGAGTACGTACTCAGTCGGGAGAGATTAAGTCGCACGGACCGACTCCTTAAGACCCTCGACTTCAGGTGTTCAGTATTTTCCCGGTTCAAAAAAAGACCCCTGCATTATAAAAAAAAGTTTATATTATGCCAATCTGGAACCAGCATCCAGATTTATTTATTTATTTGTTGGTTTGTTTTTATAGTGGTACCTCGGTACTTGACTGTTTCAAAACTCAATGAATTTGGGACTCGACGCATTTTGAGGTGAAAGTGTTGTCCCAGTAATTGGCCTTTGTTCAGTACTTGACACGCTGCTATAGGAAGAGGGGGACGGCTATGGGGAACGGACAGGAAGTCAGCCCTGCAGGGAAGGTCGCTGACATAGGAAAAGGAACAGACAGAAAGTTCTTCCTGGGCAAAACAAAGGGTGACAGGGTAAATCACATGGTGTGTGTCCTTTTTAGTGCCCATTGCTCCCTCTAGAACCAATTGACGCCAAGTACTGAGGTACCACGGTATAGTGTCTTCTTCACACATTATTGCAGGGGTCTTAAAAGTCGGCAACTTTTAATCTTGTGGACTTCAACTCCCAGAATTCCTCAGCCAGCATGCCTGGCTGCCTGAGGAGTTCTGGGAGTTGAAGTCCACAAGTCTTAAAAGTTGCCGAGTTTGAAGACCCCTGCATTATTGTGTTCGATCGAGGAGCGTTAGGATGAAAAGAGTAGTAAAATATTTATTAGATTTAATAAAGTAAGCCTCTGGACCAGCTTGTAAGGGAAGCCGGGGTGCTAAAAAGAGAGAGAGAAAGACAGAATGAGAAAGCACAGCCCTCCCCACGTTGGGGACAGGGTTTCTTCAAACTTGGCAACTTTAATCTTGGCAACAACATGCTAGAGCAAGGGTCTTCAAACTTGGGCCTTTTATGACTTGTAGATTTCAACTCCCAGAATTCCTCAGCCAATGTGCCTGGCTGAGGAATTCTGGGAGTTGAAGTCCAAAAATTTTAAAGTTGCCAAGTTTTAAGACCCATGCTTTAGATCAATTAAAGCAGGGGTCTTCAAACTTGGCCCTTTTATGACTGATGGACTTCAACTCCCAGAATTCCTCAGCCAGGCACATTGGCTGAGGAATTCTGGGAGTTGAAGTCTACAAGTCATAAAAGGCCCAAGTTTGAAGGCCCCTGTGCTAGGGCAAGACTTATTTAATTGTATTTACATGTCAAATTTCGAAATAGCCCATCTCACCCACAAAGCGACTATAAAAATTGTCTTTAGCCTGAGGTAACAGCGTTCCATGCGGCTGGGCGTATAGTCATGCCGGCCACGTGACCACGGAAGCGTCTTCGGACAATGGCTAAGAAACGGAGATAAACACCGTTCCCTAGTTGGACACAACTGAAAAAGGGGAACCTTTATCTTTTTAGCCTAATCCAGGAGGGCCAGGCCTACATTCCTAGCTTCATTCCAGGCTATAAAAACACTGTAGCCAGTGGTGGGATTCAAATATGTGAACAACCGGTTCTCTGTGTGGATGCTGCTTCCGGAAGTCCATTCTGGGCCTGGGCAACAAAAAATTAGCTACCGGTTCTGCTGAAATGGTGCGAACTGGCTGAATCCCACCACTGGAGAAAGGAAAGTATTTGATGAGGAAGGAAGGAAAGACAGAAGGAGGAAAAGAAGGAAGGAAGGAAGGAAGGAAGGAGGGAGGGATGGAGGAAGAGGAAGGGAGGGATGGAGGAAAGGAAGGAAGGAAAGTATTTGATGGGGAAGGAAGGACAGAAGGAGGAAAAGAAGGGAGGGAGGGAGGCAGTGGTGGGATTCAAATATGTGAACCACTGGTTCTCTGTGTTGATGCCACTTCCGGAAGTCCATTCTGGGCCTGGGCAACAAAATATTAGCTACCGGTTCTGCAGAACTGGTGCAAACTGGCTGAATCCCACCACTGGCCATAGCAAACCACGGTGTGTCGGCACTCACCTGGACAGCGATGTAAGCCACACCAAGGTAGGCTGCTATGCAGAGAGCCAGCAGGAGGTCGAAGATGGCCGGCTTGACCCTGGAAGACACAAGCCATGTTCCCACAGCCTGTCACGAGACACTGGAGTTTCCCTTCCTTCTGAGTTGCTTGTTCGCATGTCTGCTCCTCGGAGACCTATCAGCTCTTCTGGCGTGCCCCCAGCCCCAAAAGACAGGGCCAACTTTGATCGTTGTGAGCCACCCAGAATGACTGAGAGTCGGGCAGCATACATGTTTGATACATCTACACACTACTAAAACTCTCCTGTCTGTCGCTTCCAGTTAGCCCCTATGGCATTAGGCAGGAACACGTTTTGAATTAGATGATCTCAAATCTGCCGACTTTAAAAAAAAACACGTGCTTTTTGTACCCCAGGTCTTAAAGGAACGGCCCGGGACAAGTCAAACTCCAAAATACTTTTTTGCTGTTGCTCCATGCTTACCTATATGCATTCATGACTTGCTTCAGCTGGTCATAGAAAACAAACTCAGGATCCCTGCATACAAAAGGAAAGAACGGGAAGGTTTAAAAGAGCTGTGGTTTTTGAAGGCAGAATTGAAAACCCAGGGATGACCTTATAGTCCAGGGGTAGGCAACCTTGGCCCTTTTATGACTCGAGGACTTCAACTCCCAGAATTCCTGAGCCAGCCACGCTGAGGGGACAGGGAGAGGTTTCCAAGCTGAGCCATGCTGGCTCAGGAATTCTGGGAGTTGAAGTCCACGAGTCATAAAAGAGCCAAGGTTGCCTACCCCTGCCTTATACCAAGTGAAAACACATGTCTAGGCCAGAAGACATACAGATATTCCTCGACTTACCACCATTTGTTTAGTGACCATTCACAGTTATATGACGGCCCTGAAAAAAGTGACATGACAGTTCTTCACATGACTGTCGTAGCATGCAAGGTCCTTGGTTCCGTCTGAGCTTGGTGGTTTTCTTGCAGACGTTTCATTACCCAACTAGATAACATCATCAGTGCTAGGAGAAAGTGGGGTGTGGAGGAGGAGGAGGAGGAGGAGGAGGAGGAGGAGGANATTCCGGATCTCCTTACTTTCCGCCGCGCCCTCAAGACATGGTTTTTCCAGCAAGCGGGCCTGACCTAGGGAGGATTTTAGGTAGGGATAATTTTAAAAGTATTTTAATCGGAAACACAGCTGGTAATATTTGGTTTTAATTCGGCTTTTATCGGGGTTTATTTTTTTTGTATTTTTGTATTTTTGTATTTTGTATTTTGTGTATATTATTTGTTTTTAATATGCTGTGAACCGCCCTGAGTCCTATGGGAGAAGGGCGGTATACAAATTAAAATAATAATAATAATAATAATAATAATAATAATAATAATAATAATAATAATAATAATAAAAAGAGAGAGAAAAAGACAGAATGAGAAAGCACAGCCCTCTCCATGTTGGGGACAGGGTTCCTTCAAACTTGGCAACTTTAATCTGGTTGGTCACTGGGCCAAACAACATGCTAGAGCAGAGGTCTTCAAACGTGGCCCTTTTATGACTTGTGGACGTCAACTCCCAGAATTCCTCAGCCAGCGTGCCTGGCTGAGGAATTCTGGGAGTTGAAGTCCATAAGTCTTAAAGTTGCCAAGTTTGAAGAGCCCTGCTTTAGATCAATTAAAGCAGGGGTCTTCAAACTTGGCCCTTTTATGACTTGTGGACTTCAACTCCCAGAATTCCTCAGCCAGCCCTGGCTGCCTGAGGAATTCTGGGAGTTGAAGTCCACAAGTCATAAAAGGGCCATGTTTGAAGACCCCTGTGCTAGGGCAAGACTTATTTAATTATATTTACATGTCAAATTTTGAAATAGCCCATCTCACCCACAAAGCGCCTATAAAGATTGTCTTTAGCCTGAGGTAACAGCGTTCCGTGCAGCTGGGCGTATAGTCATGCCGGCCACGTGACCACGGAAGCGCCTTCGGACAATGCTGGCTCCCTTGGCTAAGAAACGGAGATAAACACCGTCCTCTAGTTGGACACAACTAGAAAAGGGGAACCTTTATCTTTTTAGCAGCCTAATCCAGGAGGGCCAGGCTTACATTCCTAGCTTCATTCCAGGCTACAAAAACGCCAGTGGTGGGATTCAAATATGTGAACCACCGGTTCTCCGTGTGGATGCTGCTTCCGGAAGTCCATTCTGGGCCTGGGCAACAAAAAATTAGCTACCGGTTCTGCCGAAGTGGTGTGAACTGGCTGAATCCCACCACAGGAGAAAGGAAAGTATTTGATGAGGAAGGAAGGAAAGACGGAAGGAGGAAAAGAAGGAAGGGAGGGAGGGAGGGAGGAAGAGGAAGGGAGAAAGGAAGGGATGGAGGGAAGGAAGGAAAGTATTTGATGGGGAAGGAAGGAAAGACAGAAGGAGGAAAAGAAGAAATGGAGGGAGGGAGGCAATGGTGGGATTCAAATATGTGAACCACCGGTTCTCTGTGTGGATGCTGCTTCTGGAAATCCATTCTGGGCCTGGGCAACAAAAAATTAGCTACAGGTTCTGCCGAAGTGGTGGGAACTGGCTGAATCCCACCACTGGCCATAGCAAACCACCCTGTGTCGGCACTCACCTGGACAGCGACGTAAGCCACACCAAGGTAGGCTGCTATGCAGAGAGCCAGCAGGAGGTCGAAGATGGCCGGCTTGACCCTGGAAGACACAAGCCATGTTCCCACAGCCAGTCATGAGACACTGGAGTTTCCCTCCCTTCTGAGTTGCTCGTTCGCATGTCTGCTCCTCGGAGACCTATCAGCTCTTCTGGCGTGCCCCCAGCCCCAAAAGACTTTGATGGTTGTGAGCCACCCAGAATGACTGAGAGTCGGGCAGCATACATGTTTGATACATCTACACACTACTAAAACTCTCCTGTCTGTTTGTCCCCTCCAGTTAGCCCCTATGGTGCATTAGGTAGGAACACGTTTTGAATTAGATGATCTCAAATCTGCCGACTTTAAAAAAAATATGTGCTTTTTGTACCCCAAGTCTTAAAGGATCGGCCCGGGACGAGTCAAACTCCAAAATACTTTTTTGCTGTCGCTCCATGCTTACCTATATGCATTCATGACTTGCTTCAGCTGGTCGTAGAAAACAAACTCAGGATCCCTGCATACAAAAGGAAAGAACGGGAAGGTTTAAAAGAGCGGTGGTTTTTGAAGGCAGAATTGAAAACCCAGGGATGACCTTATAGTCCAGGGGTAGGCAACCTTGGCCCTTTTATGACTGGTGGACTTCAACTCCCAGAATTCCTGAGCCAGCCATGCTGAGGGGACAGGGAGAGGTTTCCAAGCTGAGCCATGCTGGCTCAGGAATTCTGGGAGTTGAAGTCCACGAGTCATAAAAGAGCCAGGGTTGCCTACCCCTGCCTTATACCAAGTGAAAACACATGTCTAGGCCAGAAGACATACAGATATTCCTCAACTTACAACCATTTGTTTAGTGACCATTCACAGTTATATAACGGCCCTGAAAAAAGTGACATGACAGTTCTTCACATGACTGTCGTAGCATGCAAGGTCCTTGGTTCCGTCTGAGCTTGGTGGTTTTCTTGCAGACGTTTCATTACCTAACTAGGTAACATCATCAGTGCTAGGAGAAAGTGGGGTGTGCGGGAGGAGGAGGAGGAGGAGGAGGGGGAGGAGGAAAAAAGGGACTGTGGGTTCCTTGGTGCTCTCTGAGTTTGGTTGTTTTATTGCAGAAGTTTCATTACCCAACTAGGTAACATCATCAGTGCTAGGAGAAAGTGGGGTGTGCGAGAGGAGGAGGAGGAGGAGGAGGAGGAGGAGGGGGAGGAGGAAAGGGACTGTGGGTCCCTTGGTGCTCTCTGAGCTTGGTTGTTTTATTGCAGAAGTTTCATAACCCAACTAGGTAACATCATCAGTGCTAGGAGGAAGTGGGGTGTGCGAGAGGAGGAGGAGGAGGAGGAGGAAAGGGACTGTGGGTTCCTTGGTTCCCTCTGAGCTTGATGGTTTTCTTGCAGACGTTTCATTACCCAACTAGGTAACATCATCCATGCTAAATAAACACAGAGACTGAGTGGCCAGTTGAACACCTGGGAGCACCGTCGCCATCCTCACCGCTTGTCTGCCTTCACGTAATGCTGTTTGACGTCTTTCAGGTAGCGGCTCATGTAGTATTCCAAGGTGTTGATGAACGTGCTGTCTTTGTCCACCAGCTGGGCAGCCCTTGGTTGACTGCTGAGCCAGTCCATCACCGACTCCATCTGCTCCTGCTGAATCTGCTGCAGAAACAGGGGAGAGGGGGAGAGGAAGTCGGCCAGTTCTGCAGACGAAGACCCCGACACATACTCCTTTCTCTCTCCCCCGTCTTCTCTCTCTCTCTCTCTCTCTCTCTCACACACACACACACAGCCTCCTAGCCAGGAGCTTACCATATGTTCCGTGAAAATCTGGAGGTCAGCAGGCACACCCTAATGAGGGAAGGAAGAACAAACAGGGATGGATGAAAATCCAGTTGACCACAACGTCCATCCGTCTCATCACAAAGCTGAATGTCTACAGACAGCTGCAGTTATCCCTTCTCGTGTGAGTCCTGGGCTCCGCACCGGAGATGCGTCAAACAACTGGAGAACTTTCTCATGTCTGCTCTCCGCTCCGTCCTTGGCACTTGTTAGCAGGAGTGCGTCTCCAACCTGGAGGCCTGGGGTTGTGTGGAACGGCGTTCCCCAACCTTTTCAGCTTTGCAGACCGGCAGGGCAGGGAAAGAGGACGGTTCCATGCGAGCGGCCGGCGAGCATGCACATGCCATTCAATCCCTGCAAGCAGCGGGCACGCGCTCCGGCCGCTCAAAAAATGGAACTGCATGCATGCACATGTGCCGCCTCCGCAAGTGGAGCTTCCCGCACGCTCACCCGTCGCTTCCACAGCCCGCTTCTGAATGGCCGTGGCCCGGTACTGGATTGGGGATCCCTGGTATGGAACCCACCAGCACGGAGTCTCTGATGATCAGAGCCCAAATGACGTGTTGGATTGGTGGACGATGGGTGTCCCCAGTGGGGTAAAAGGGAAATTAACTATGTGTTTCTTGCGCAAAAACCTGAGCTAGCTTCGCTTCTTCTGTGCCTGTGTATAGATCTATCAGTAAAGTTATACCCTGGGTAAAAATAATGCCCCAGGAATTTCTTTTGCTGCATATGCCAATGGGACAGTTGACAAACAGTTCAAGCAAATTGGCAGTAGGTAAAAGTCAGCAGAATAAAAGGTGGGCTGAACTTAGCTTGGTTAGGGTCAGCCTGGTCATCTCCTACAAGGCCATTCCCACAGACCATCATCCGCTGATCGGGGGGGCAGCGAAGTGTGTGGTGAAGCAACACCAGACCAAGCGATTCCACCCTCCGCAGGTGTTTCCAGCAGCCATTTTATCCACCCTAAGAAAAGACTCACCTTCTCTGTCAAGTTGTAGATCACCCTCGTCAGAGCTTCTACAATGATCCGGGTGTTGCGGGTCAGGATCCGGAGGTTCACCCGTGGCCTGCAAGAAGGAAAACAGCAGCCATGTCAGAACTAGGTTCCTAGGAAAGGGGAGAGGCTGACGGGAGGCTTCTGAGACTACGGCGCTTCACTCGCACCCACGGCCCACACGCGACCGATCCCAGTTTAGGCGATCAGATCAACATCTGGGGGGATAGCTCGTCAGGCGACCTGTAGAAGGTGCTTGCCTTGAACACTGTTCGGAAGAGGTATTGGGAAGGCTGCTGTAGCAATTCTTTAAAGCAGCCACCTCTTTTTTCCCACCCGGGGTTGTGTTTTCAAAGAATGCACAATCCTAACGCTCTATAGCAGAGGTCCCCAACCTTTTGGGCACCGGGAACCGGTTCCGTGGAGAGAGGTTTTTCCACAGACCGGAGAGTGCGTGGTTTTGTGTGCTGCCTGCATCCCGTGGATGGGGCTGTGCTTGTTTGTGCGTACCGGTTGTTGGCATGCTGCGGCCCGGTACTGGTCCACAGACCCCTGCTCTAGCAAATTGTCAGGCTGCAAAAACTAGGAAAGACACATCAAGTGTCTTCTAAACTGTGTAGTAACTGTGAGAGGGATCTTGCAGTCCTAGTGGACAATCACTTAGATAGGAGCCAGCCGTGTGCTGCAGCTGCCAAAAAAAGCCAACACAGTGCTAGGCTGCATGAACAGAGGGATAGAATCAAAATCATGTGAAGTGTTAATACCACTTTACAAGGCCTTGGTAAGGCCACACTTGGAATACTGCATCCAGTTTTGGTCACCACGATGTAAAAAAGATGTCAAGACTCTAGAAAGACTACAGAGAAGAGCAACAAAGATGATCAGGGGACTGGAGGCTAAAACATATAAGTAACGGTTGCTGGAATTGGGCATATCTAGTTTAACGAAGAGAAGGACGGGGGGGGATATGACAGGAGTTGGACTTGATGATCTCCAAGGACCCTTCCAACTTTTACTATTATTATTATTATTATATTATATTATTATTATTATTATTATTATTATTATTATTATTATTATTATACACTTTCTTCTCCTGTTCTTCATCAGGAAACAGAAATCTTTCTCAGCTAACGCAAACTACTGGCACCACTATATCTACACAGCGAGTCCTCAACTTATGACTTGTCGCTTAGTGACGGAAGTTAGGACAGACCTCCCCGAAAGCTCCAGGTAATCCTCGACTGGGGATTGGGGACCTCTGCTCTGCAAGTGTAGGCAGTCCTTGACCTATAATGGATCTCCTAAAAGCTACTTACGACCTGATTCAAAAGTAAGAACACCCACTTCCCCGTGACCGTGGGGCTGCATTTTGGATGCTCAGCAACTGGCCTGCATTTATGGCCCTTTGCCGTGTTCTGCGGTCCCCTAGCCACAATTTATGACTTTTGGCATTTAGTTCTGATTTCTGGCCAAACCTGGCCCATAGTGGGTTTGCTTAATGACTGATTCCTTGGAGTTTTGTGTGTGTTGTTGCTGATCTCTTGTTCTGTGTTGTGACTTCTGCTTGGAAACCCGGAAACTCTGACCATTGGACTGGCTGACAACGTTGCTTGGATGTTCAAAGATCTCGGACTGTATCTTGGCTTCCCTTTTGAAACTGCTCAGGCAAGTGTGAATTCAGGTTTATGATGTATATGTCATTCCTTGTTATCTCCGTGGCCTCGAGTAAATTCCTCTCCTAATCAGATTGTATGTGAAACTACTTGCAGCCAGAGGCGGCTGAAGGTGTGTGTGTCTTCGTTTGGAGGCTGGCCAGAAACGTGGGAGCATTTGGGAGCAATTAAAGGGCGGTTCGAATTGCCAGCTGACTGCATTGCCTCGGTGCTGTGCCCTGGGTGATCACACTGACGTGCCTCAAGGGGAGAGGAGGGGACTTCTCAGACAACAAGGGGCAGCACAAGGCCTCCCCACCCCACCCTCTGCCGATGCATTGGCCCGCGCAGAGCCTCCTCACCCAGCAGCTGACCTGACGTCCATGATGCTGTTGCGCAGGCCTTCGCGGTGGCTCTCCAGGTGGGAGACCGTGAAGGCCGGGAGGCGGCGGATGGCAAAGCGTTCGTGCTCCCAGGCCAGCATGTCTTCGGCCAGGTTGATCTTCTTGTGCACCATGGAGAACCTCACCTCTGGGAAATGGTGGGCAACAACCTGGAGGAACGGAAGGTGGACCACAGGGTCAAGAGAGGAAGCAGCGCAGGTGTCAACACTGCTGGCGTGCCTGGCTAGGGAATTCTGGGAGTTGAAGTCCACCAGTCATAAAAGGGCCAGGTTTGAAGACCCCTAAGATAGAACAACAATCAGCCTTAGAATTGACAATGAAGAGATCTAAGTGCTTAGAGCAGGGGTCTTCAAACATGGCCCTTTTAGGACTTGTGGACTTCAACTTCCAGAATTCCTCAGCTAGCATGCCTGGCTGAGGAATTCTGGGAATGGAAATCCACAAGTCCTAAAAGGGCCAAGTTTGAAAATGCCGATAGAGAGCTTTGCATTCGTTCTTCTTTAAAGCAGTCAGCAGATGGAGCTATTGCTCCGGCGTTACATGTAGTCCTTGACTTATGACGGGTTGCTGAGCAACTGTCCAAAGTTATGAACCCTCCAAAAGGCACTTACAGCACGGTTCGGACGTTCCAAGGGGCACTCAAGCGGTCACACGATTGCAGCAACTGGCCTGCCTTTAAAGCAGTGTCCTGCAGTTCGCGAGCTCGCGATTTATGACGGGGGGGGGGGTTTGCCACGAAACCGGCATTTACAACAAATGCTTTAACCACCGCATTTGCTTAATGAACGACTCTGGGTCCGCTTAACAACCGTGCTGCTTTTGTTTAACGACCTCTGCAGAAAAAGTCACAAAACGGGGCCGGCTACGTCGATGACCTGCTTTACGGCCACGACAGGCTCCATTAGGGATGTACGCCGAGGACGACCGATAGCGTTCCATTAGGAACGTAAATGCGAGGACTGTCATAGCATGCTGGCTGTGAAGAGACCTGCCTCCCTCCATTTGTTTTCTAGCTTCCGGGAGGAGAGGGGGAAAAGGAACTCCACCAGCCCAGGCTGGGGTAGAAGGCAGCTACCCCAGACCTCCTCCCAAAGGGTTCCCAGCTCCCCCTTTACCTGTTCCAACTCCTTCAGAAAGGTGTGCTGAAGAGTCCCTTCCTTTGGGGGCTTTGAGACGTGTAGGTGGAGGCTGCTCCCTCTCCCCAGAGTGTCCAGGCAGAGGACAAACGCCACATTATCCTGCAGCAGACTGAAATCTGGAATCAGAGAAGGCTACACGATGACAGGTAGCCCTCGACTTACAACGGCTTGCTTAGTGGCCGTTCAAAGTCGCCACGGCACTGAAAAAAGGGACTTAGGCCTGTCTGCCACACTGTGGCAGCATCCCCCGTGGTCACGTGATACGCATTCAGATGCTTGACAACTGACTCACACTTATAACGGTTGGAGCAGTGGGGGCGAACCTATGGCACGCGTGCCAGAGGCGGCACTCAGAGCCCTCTCTGTGGGCACGCTCACCATGCCCCGGAGATGGCAGCCGTCCCTCTTCAACCAGCCGCACAGTAACTCGCCGAGGTCCCACATGGCTGGATGCATCCCAGCACCCATGCTCTCGCTGGCCTGTGTGTGGGGGCCGATGGTGTCTGGCAGCAGCTGCCCCGGGCCCTGCCTCACCTTGCCCTGTGACAATGGCACCCCCGCCCTGCCTTGCCTCACCCCGCAGGACGAGCCTCCTGCCCACTGCTCCACCTGCCAGAGACCCCCTGGATCTCCCCCAACCCTGCCCGGCCCCTACAGGTGTCCCTCCCCACGAGCAACATTGAGGTGATCACGCCCACCTTGGCCCCACCCACCCAATCTGCCATGACTGCCACAGCCACGCTCACCCAGTGGGCCACGCCCACCTGACACCCGGCGATAAATAAGTGGGTTTTGGGTTGCAGTTTGGGCACTCGGCCTTTAAAACGTTCACCATCACTGGGTTGGAGTGTCCTGGGGGGTGTCACGTGATCCCCTTTTTGCGACCTTCTGGCGAGCAAAATCAATGGGGAAGCCAGATCCACTTAACAACCGTGTTCCTAACTTACCAACTGCAGTGATTCTCACTTGACAGCTGAGGCAAGAAATGGGGCAAAATTCACTTAACCAATGTTAAGAGGCAAAAATTGGGGGGGGGGGGGGTCAATTGTGGGTCGTTAAGTCGAGGACTACCTGTGCCCGTGAACACACACCAAGAAACCTGGGCACAGAGGCAGGTCTTTACGGTCTTGTGGAACGCCTGCAGGATCGAGACCGTCTCGATTTCAGGAGGAGGAATGTTCCAGAAAATGAGTTTTTAACAGCACAAAGGCCACATCTCAGCCCCACCAACCTGCATTCCTGAACTGATAAGACCTAAAACACGCCCGCCCTGTCTAACTGGGTGAGCAGGTGGAAACAACGGCCCCTCAAGTCACCTGGTCCCAAGCCAGGAAGGGTTTTTAAGTGACCACCAGCACCCTGAATCGCATCCGGAAGCCCACTTGGGACCCAGACAGCTCACGGAGTAGAGTTGTTACAATGTGGGCCAAATCACTGTCACCATTTACTACCTACGCTTCTGCATTCTGTACTTGGAAGCTTCTGAGTGGACTTCAAAGACAGCCCCAGGTAGAGCATACTGCAGGAGATCACGAGGGCCTAAATTTGACAGTGAACAGGGCCTCCCGACGGGTCCCTACAGGTAGTTTTCGGCTTACAACTGTCCCTGTTGTGACCATGGCACTGAAAAATGTGGCTTGTGAGCGGTTTTCACACCATGATCAAAATTTGGTCACGCGATCAAAATTTGCTGGGCAGCTGGCACGTATTTATGACAGCGGCACTATCTTGAGGTCATGCGATCACCATTTGTGACCTTCCCAGCAGGCTTCTGACAAGAGTCAACGGGGGAAGCCAGATTCGCTCAATGACTAAATGATTCACGTAGCAACTGTGGCAAGGAAGATCGTCAAATGGGGACCAATCTCACTTAACAACTGCCTGGCTTCACAACAGAAATGTTGGGCTCAAGTGTGTCTTGGCGTATTCGGGTCTTTTCTCGTGTAAGATTGAGAGTATCTTGGCGACGTTTCGACGAGGTCCCACTCGTCATCTTCAGGCTGGGATCTTCGGCTTTGTGCTTGTGCGAGCAAAGTGTGATCGGAGCTGCCGTCTCTCTATAAATATTGGTGGGGGTGTGTGGAGTGCTGGCTTAGTTGCTGTAGGTGGATTGGTTGGCTGTGTGGGAGCTATTGTTTGCGGATTATTCAGCTGTTTCGTAACATCCTGAGTAGCCAGCACCTCAACTACTCAGGATGTTACAAAACAGCTGAACAATCTGCAAACAATAGCTTCCACACAGCCAACCAATCCACCTACAGCAACTAAGCCAGCACTCCACACACCCCCACCAATATTTATAGAGAGACAGCAGCTCCGATCACACTTTGCTCGCACAAGCACAAAGCCGAAGACCCCAGCCTGAAGATGACGAGTGGGACTTTGTCGAAACGTCGCCAAGATGGTTCTAATTTGGCTGGATGCAGGGGTGAGGAACCTTGGCTCTTTTATAACTTGTGGACTTCAACTCCCAGAATTCCTGAGCCAGCCATGCTGAGGGGACAGGGAGAGGTTTCCAAGCTGAGCCATGCCGGCTCAGGAATTCTGGGAGTTGAAGTCCACAAGTCATAAAAGAGCCAAGGTTCCCCACCCCTGCTTTAGCCTATCATCAGCCACCCGGAGTCATCCTGGCGAGATGGGCGGCCATAAAAACCGAATTAAATGAATAAACAATTGAAAGATGAAAAGCGAGGATTGTCGCCAGGCCCATTAACACCTAAAATAGGCCAAGCTCTACCCTCTTCTCAGTGGTGGGATTCAAATACCTGAACAACCGGTTCTCATATTTGATGCAGGCCTGGGCCTCCGATGCCTAGAACAGACTTCCGGAAGTGGCCTCATGCACTTCCGGTGGCATGTTCTAGGCCTAGAAGGCCTCCAGGCCTCCGATGCCTAGAACGGACTTCTGGAAGTGGCATCCACACACTTCCAGTGGTCTGTTCTAGGCCTGGGAGGACTCCTCCAGGCCTCCGAGGCCTAGACTGGACTTCTGGAAGCCAGCCGGTTCTCCGAATTCAGATAAATTTAGCTACCAGTTCTCCCGAACCGGTGTGAACCGGCTGAATCCCACCCCTGCCTCTTCTGCCACTTAAAGCAGATTGTCAGGCCTCTGTCCAACAGCCCCTTTCCTCTCTTTGGCTACTTCATAAGCAAGGCCAGAATTTTCCCCATAAACCCCAAACATATATAAAAGAATGCAATCATCTCCGTTCACACCTGTGTGGTCCAGGTTGTCTTCCAGCCACCGCTTCGTTCCCTGATAGTTAAACTTGCCGCCTCCGGATGCGAAGAACAGCAAGTTGTACCTGTGCAGAGAAGAGAGAGGCGAAGGGATGCATTTCTATTGGGGAAATGCGCATCCACCATCTCGCCTTGTTTGAGTTTCCCTACCCCAAAGCCGGTCCCGTTCTTACGCAGCGTGGGTCCTCTTGTACGTGTAGAGCCGGGAGAACAACCGGGCGAGTTCTAAGAGTACCGCAACCCCACTGCCGTTGGAGTCAGCCCCGTGGGACAGCCACTGGAAGACAAAAGAAGGTCTTTAGCAAAGGCTGAGCAGTGTCATGGTCCCGATAGATGAAACCAATTAAAAGAACTTCAAGGCAAAGATGTCTTCCTTAAAGAAGATTATTTAATATTGCATGTGTTGACAGCCGCAAGAATAATATTTGCCCAATTTTGGAAAAATGAAAATTTACCATCTGACCAGACTATAATAACAAAAATACTCGAACGTGCAGAAATGGATAGATTAACTTTAGAAATGAAAGAGAAAGAAGACACAATTTATTTTAAAACATGGGGAAAATTTTATTATTGGTTAGAAACACGCTAGAATGAGAAAAGGTTATGAAATTTAAAGAGATAATTGGTAATTTGTATTTATATTCCATGATTATTTGTATGAATTTGTTCTTATTTCTTCTTCCTCTTTGTATATTTGTGATCTTAAACAATATGGTAAACTATAATTAATATGTAATATACTATTATTTTAAAGTTATTATAATTAATTAATACTAAGCATTGTTAAGTAGTGAAATGAATGAGATTTATTGACTAATTTGTTATTTACATGATTATATTGAAAGTTGTTTAATAATAGAGTAATTATTAAGATTTAATTTGTAAACCCAGACTGGTAGACTTGCTGAAGCAATGTTATTTTGTGGGATTAATCCCACTTTTGTGTTACCCCTTTCCCCTGGTCTAACCTTTTTGTATGTTTCCCTTTGTCTTATCCTTTTTGACCCTATCCCTTTATTACCTTTATAAAACTCAATAAAAATATTTATAAAAAAAAAGAAAAGAAAAAAGAAGATTTTATTCAGGAAACAAAGTATCGGCACTTACATAGTTGAACCCAAGACTACAGTGTCAACACTGCCGGCGTGCCTGGCTAGGGAATTCTGGGAGTTGAAGCCCACACGTATGTTACGGTTCTCAGAGTCCTGCTTGGTCCTATTCCTAAATAGTTCCATTATCTTTAGCAAATAAGAGGCGATTCCTTCATCTCTGTCTCTCAAAACCGGAGTGCAGGGGTATTCAACCTTGGCTCTTTAAGGACTTGTGGACTTCAACTCCCAGAATTCCCCCAGAAACAAAGAAACAAGTTGCAATTCCCAGCCCGGAAAGGCTGTCATAAATCACATTCACCAATTAATCCAAAACCCGGGCTCTCCTCCCAACTTCTCAGCCCGGCCAAAACTTTATCTCACACTGGCCTTGAGTTCACACACAGCTGCAATTGCTATGGCAGCTTCTACATCTAAAATCCCCAAAGTTTTCTCAATTATTCGCAGTGTTGACAAGCAGGATATTTGGGAACGGAGAGCGAAGGTTTCTCAAATCTGGTGACTTTGAAGAAGTGGGGACTTCAACTCCCAGAATGCCTGAGCCGGCACCTGTGGGCTTCAACTCCCCGATGACGACGGAAGCATTCTGGGAGTTGAAGTCCACCTATCTTAAAAGTGGCCATGCTGGGACAAAATGTGGACATAAAGGGATGGGAAGGGTAGGAAGAGAGTGTGAGCGAAGGACGCTGCAGACAGCAAGCGAATTAAAGCCCGTCCACACGGAGGGCACAAGAGTTTCATTCATCCGGACGCCCGCTGGACCCGGAAGCCTTAAAAATTCAGAAATTCAAGGAAGGCAATCGATGGGAACCGAGTCAGCAGGTGTGGGCAACCTCGGCTCTTTTATGACTCGTGGACTTCAACTCCCAGAATTCCTGCTGGGGCGGGGGATGGGGGGCAGAGCGGGGGCACAGCAGGGGGTGGAGTGGGGGTGGGACCAGTTTTTGGGCACTCGGTCTCTAAAAGGTTCGCCATCACTGGCCTAGAACAGAGGTAGTCTTTTATGACTCGTGGACTTCAACTCCCAGAATTCCTGAACCAGCATGGCTCAGCTTGGAAACCTCTCCCTTTCCCCTCAGCATGGCTGGCTCAGGAATTCTGGGAGTTGAAGTCCACCAGTCATAAAAGAGTCAAGGTTGCCTACCCCTGACATAGGGGGATGGGGGCTGATGGAATTTTGGAACCAGGTCCTATCTTTTTTGGCGGGGAATGGAAAGTCCATTGTAGTGACTGCTAAGCAACTGGTCGTAAGTCAAGGACTACCTATAATTAATATGCCTGGCCTCAGTGCTTTTTTTCTAAAAAAAAAAAAGGTGCCGGAACTCACACACGTCATACAACCCGCCTTGCCTACCCTACAAGGTTCCATCCAAAAAAGGTGCCGGAACTCCGTTCTGGCCATTCTATGACAAAAAAGAGCCCTGACAACAACTGAGTCCAAAATTACTGTCGTGAGGTGAATTTTGCCCCATTTTACAACCTTCCTTGCCCCAGTTGTTAAGGGAATCACTGCAGTTGTTTAATTAGTAATATGGCTGTTAATTGAGGCTGGCCTTCCTCACTGACTCTGCTTGTCAGAAGGTCGCAAAAGGGGATCACATGATCCCCGGGACACTGGCAACCGTCGTAAATATGAGCCAGTTGCCAAGTCTCTGAATTCTGATCACGTGACCGTGGGGGAATGCTGCGACGGTTGTTAAGTGTGAAAAACGGTCCTAAGTCACTTTTTTCAGTGCTGTTGAACGGTCACTAAACGAACTGTTGTAAGTCGAGGACTACGACATAAACTCTTTCCCGTGAGAACAAGCAAAACCATATGTTTAGTCTTTGGGTTTTGTCTTGTTCGTAGTGGAACCCTACACGTTTTGTAAGACTCGTGTTTCATACGACCAAAGACTCCTCTTCCCCCTTCCACAGGCCCACACTTGCTTCGGGTCCTTAAGGAAGACCTATAAACACAGGTACCTACCCTTTTTGTATAACAAATCAGGCCCCCATCAGGCTGAATCGTGACTGGGAAGGAGAAATAAAAGCAGGAAAGAAACAAGGATGGGAGTTTTTTCCCCTTAGCAATGACACATAAAGGGGGGAAGCAAAGAAGCTGGGGAGATTGGGTTGCAAGCCTAGAGGCCAGCCAGAGGAGCAGTGCAAGACATACACAACCGGCAACAGCTGTGAGGTGTGTCTTGCTCCCAAACCCAGATCAAGTAAAACGCTCCTGGTTCTTTTACAGCCGGATTACAGCAGCTTGGCAGAACATTCAGCAGATAAACAGTTTATTTAAGATTAGGAACAGAACGTATTTTCCATTCTGTACAAACCCCTATCCTGCAAATTATCTTGGCGGCTACCCGGCTTAATTCCTCCCCACCTGTTGAGGCCACTGGAGTTCAAGGGGACGGATCCGGAATCAGCCTTGGTTTAGGCAGGGCTCCATCCATAAGACCTGTGTCAAAGATGGAGCCGTCTAGTTCACAGGTGGCTGTTGGTTTACCTCAGGAATCTCGGGCATGCAGTTACAAGGATACTCTGCTATCAAAGTCCCCACTGGGAGCAACCGCCTCCCAGCGCTTTATACACACACACGCTAAATAACCCCACCCCACCCCCGCCCACCTAACCAACATCCGGACGTGTAGGCTCAAAGGGTCAGCTGCAACGCCCAGGAGCCTTTCCGCTCCGCTCCGCGCGTCCTCGTCCCAGCCAGCTTCAGACCGCTTCAGCAGCCTCCGATCCCAGCCGTTCCTCAGTTCCAAATCCAGCTGCCACATCAGCTGTCCGGCGGCCCGTCAGCTGTTCGGCGGCCACTCTACCGGCGCTCCCCGGCCTATTGGCGAGCCGGCGGCCCATCAGCTGTTCGGTGGCCGAGGGACGCCGCCAGGACCACTAGCAGGCATGCGCCCGGCTCGTCAGCTGTTCGGCGGCCAAGGGACGCCGCCAGGACCACCAGCAGGCATGCACCCGGCTCGTCAGCTGTTCGGCAGTCGAGGGATGCCGCCAGGACCACCAGCAGACATGCGGCCGGCTAGTCAGCCGCTCGGTGGCCGAGGACTCCAACAGGCTGGAAGCAGGTGGGCTTGCTGGTGCTGGCTGCCGCCGTCCTCCGCCCTGCACGCCGTCCTTGCCCTCCCCCCACCTGTCCATGTTGAGCCCGGAGGGCTTGACAACCTGGGGTAGGCAACAGTGGCAGCTTTTTACGACCCATAGATTTCAACTCCCAGAATCCCTGAGCCAGCTGGCTCTGGGATTCTGGGAGTTGAAGTCCACAGGTCGCAAAGTTGCCACAGTTGCCCCCACCCACCCCCTTCATAAGACCTCCGTTTTTAAATTGCTGGGGAGAGGAAAGAGGGGAGAGATTTCTGAGAGGCTGAAAAATAGAAATGGGCGGTGGGGGGGAGACCAGAGTACAGGTAGTCCTCAACTTGCGACCGGTTGCTTAGAGACCGTTCGAAGATACAACAGACTTATCTGGAAGTTACTGACAACCCAGAACCAGAGTCCCGATCGTCGTGCTTCCCCCCAGAGTCACGTGATCAAATTCGGGGCGCTCAGCAAGTGGGCTGCCTTTATGAATGTTTGCAGTGCCCCGTGGTCACAGGACCACATTTTACTTATTAAGTTTATATGCTATTCATTTCCTTGATAAGGTGACTCTGAGCGACCTTATGAGAGTTTTGTCAAAAAAAAAAAAAAGCCCCAGCATTTACTTCCGGTTTTCGTCAAAACTGCCCCCATAGTGAACCACTGGTTCACTTAATATATAAAATGGAGCTGGAAGGGACCTTGGAGGGATGTATCGGAACTTTTTCCCCATTGCCGGCAATGGGGTGGGCGCGGTTTCCTCGTGACGCGCACGGCCTGCGGGCTGGCAGTTTGACACCCCTGCTATAGGGCATTGCACACCAAAACAACTAGACACAAAGATATTTTTTTCCGATAGATAGATAGATAGATAGATAGATAGATAGATAGATAGATAGATAGATAGATAGATAGATAGATAGATAGACAGACCGATAAATACCAATAAATAGGTAGGTAGGTAGGTAGGTAGGTAGACAGACCTAGATGACAGACAGACAGACAGACACCGGTAGATAGATAGATGATAGATAGATAGATAGATAGATAGATAGATAGATAGATAGATAGATAGATAGATAGATAGATAGATAGATAGATAGATAGATAGATAGATACCAATAAATAGGTAGGTAGGTAGGTAGACAGACCTAGATGATAGACAGACAGACAGACAGACAGACAGACAGATACCGGTAGATAGATAGGTAGGTAGGTAGGTAGGTAGGTAGACAGACCTAGATGATAGACAGACAGACAGACAGATAGATACCGGTAGATAGATAGATATTTATTAGATTAGATAGATAGATAGATAGATAGATAGATAGATAGATAGATAGATAGATAGATAGATAGATAGATAGATAGATAGATAGATAGATAGATAGATATAGATAAATACCGATATAGACAGACCTAGATGATATAGATAGATAAGATATAGACACAGACAGATCGACAGACCTAGATGATAGATATAAATACCGATAAATACGGATATAGACAGACCTAGATGATAGATAGATAGGTAGGTAGGTAGGTAGGTAGATAGATCTGCTGAACACCTAATTCCCACAGCACTATCTTAGGTCTAAGGATATTTACCCATGTAATAGGGCCGTATTGCTATTCTTCTTCTCATCTTTCTCATCCTTCCTACGACCTTCTCGTATTGGTATCTTATGATTTGTCGCTTGTTTTACGATTAATGATTGTAACCGCGATTTATGATCGATGGCCTATCATTGGTGGCTTGTACGTACACTGAGAGCTTATGCACCAGAGACAAATTTCCTTGTGTGTCCAATCCCACTTGGCCAATAAAAAATTCTATTTTAACTATTTTACACATGTTTAAAATGATGAATGGTGTTTTACAGGAACACTAGAGCTTAGCGGCCACAATCCAAATTTGGTCTGTCGCATCCAAAATCTGTAAAATGGAAGCTTTTTTTAAGTGGAAGGTGTAGTGTTCAAAAGACTTGGCAACAATGTAAACAGCAGTTGCTATGAACTCAAATCAGTGAGCCAAGCTGCATCATACTGAAAGTGCCTAAAACATGGATCTTTGCCAGCAGGTCCTTACCGGTGCAACTCCAAAAGAGTCGTAATGAGCAACTAGGACGATGGTAGGCAGGTCTTCTCCTCCCAGGCCTGTCAGCCGCCCCTTGTAAGGAAAGAGATAAAATAAGAGCTGCTGCAAAATCATTCCAGATCAGTACAAGACATGTTTCCTCTTTAAGATTGACATCTGTGACATATAAAGGGCTTTAAACTTGTTGAAAAGGGGCTAAATGTGTTTAAAATCCAACACTGGCTCCCTTTCCTGATTCCTTCACTTACTATATTCTGCTGGATAAGGCATCAGGTAGAAAACCAGGAGACTGTGAGTTCCAGTCCCATCTTAGGCATGAAAGCTGGCTGGGTGACTGTGGGCCAATTCACAGGAGACAGTGAGTTCTCGTCTCGGCATAGGCATGAAAGTCGCCTGGATGCCCATGGGCCAATCACCAGGAGGCGGTGAGTTCTAGTCCTGCCTTAGGCATGAAAGATGGCTGGGTGACTTTGGGCCAATCACCAGGAGTCTAGGAGTTCTAGTCTTGCCTTAGGCATGAAAGATGGCTGGGTAACTGTGGGCCAATCACCAGGAGACGGTGAGTTCTA
>NW_015390085.1:161216-168539 GCF_001527695.2 Protobothrops mucrosquamatus
TTAGGCATGAAAGATGGCTGGGTGACTTTGGGCCAATCACCAGGAGTTTAAGAGTTCTAGTCCTGCCTTAGGCATGAAAGATGGCTGGGTAACTGTGGGCCAATCACCAGGAGTTTAAGAGTTCTAGTCCCGCCTTAGGCATGAAAGATGGCTGGGTGACTTTGGGCCAATCACCAGGAGTTTAAGAGTTCTAGTCCTGCCTTAGGCATGAAAGATGGCTGGGTAACTGTGGGCCAATCACCACGAGATGGTGGGTTCTAGTCCCGCCTTAGGCATGAAAGATGGCTGGGTGACTTTGGGCCAATCACCAGGAGTTTAAGAGTTCTAGTCCTGCCTTAGGCATGAAAGATGGCTGGGTAACTGTGGGCCAATCAGCAAGACACGGTGAGTTCTAATCCCGCCTTAGGCTTGAGAGCCAGCTGGATGATCTTGGATAAATCCAATAAGTAAATAAATATAAATATTAAAAATAAATTAAAATAAAGCAAAAGAGAATAATAAAATAATGTGAAATAAGATACAATACAATACAAAGACGAAGCGGTATTATGTATGTTCACCACCTTGATTAACTTACAAAAGTAATACAGTAAAGGTGGGATAAAAAAAAACCTAGTACAGTGATGGTGAACCTTTTAGAGACCGAGTGCCCAAACTGCAACCCAAAATCCACTTATTTGTCACTGGGTGCCAGATGGGTGTGGCCCACTGGGTGGGCGTGACTGTGGTCATAGCAGACTGGGTGGGTGTGGCCAAGGTGGGCATGATCACCTCGATGTTGCTCATGGAGAGGGACATGTGGGGGCAGGGACATGTGGGGGCAGGGACGGGGGAGATCCAGGGGGTCTCTGGCAGGTGGGGCGGTGGGCAAGAGGCTTGTCCTGTGGGGTGAGGCGAGCCAAGGCGAGGCAGGGGCCGGGCCGACTGCTGCCTGACGCCATTGGCCCCCGCACACAGAGGCCAGCGAGCGCATGGGTGTTGGGATGCATCCAGCCACGTGGACCTCGGCGAGTTAGCGGGCAGCTGGTTGAGGAGGGACGGTTGCCATCTCTCCGGGGCATGGCCCGCGTGCCTACAGAGAGGGCTCTAAGTGCCGCCTCTGGCACGCGTGCCATAGGTTCGCCACCACTGCCCTAGTAAAACATTATTATTATTTTTAAAAAAAGAACTCTCCCCACACTTTTTGTATCTTCCCTAATAAAATCCTTCGCTGTGACCTCCGCTCCGGCAGCTCAACCAGGCAAGGCTGTTCCGAGAAAGACAGCCCTCTTAATGAAAGCTCTAACCCAGGGGGCTGGCTGAGGAATTCTGGGAGTTGAAGTCCACAAGTCTTAAAGTGGCCAAGTTTGAAGACCCCTGTTCTAGCAGTTTTGGCGTGGCTGGCTGAGGAATTCTGGGAGTTGAAGTCCACAAGGCTTAAAGTGGCCAAGTTTGAAGACCCCTGCTCTAACCCGTGCCCCCTACTGTTTTGGCTTCCAAAATGAACCTCCTTCCAGTTGCTTCTTAAAATTCAAGGGCCTTGGAAAAAACCATGTGCTCAGCACTCTGGCTAATAAAGTGCCTTTGAACAATCTTAGCTTAGCAGGGCCCGAGGGCAGATGCTGGGAAGATCCCAGCTTTGCAACTCGCAGGAAGGACCCCAGCCTAGAAAAAACACCACCATGTCAAAAAAAACCTCTCCCCAAACTCACTTCTATACTTGTGATGAGCCAATCGTTGACGGCTTTACTCTGAGCTCCACTGGTTACCATCTGGAAGCCGTTGGCCGTCGCGGTGTGCAGAAGGACTAGGAAGGAAAAAAGAGGGCTTAAAAGAAAGGAACTAAGACAGGTAGCCCTCGACTTACAACCGTTCATTTAGGGACCGTTCAAAGTTACGATGGTACTCGGGGAAAAAAAGTGACTTAGGGCTGTTTTTCACGTTTACGATTGTTGTTGCTGCCTCCCCCGTGGTCACGAGATCAACATTCGGACGCTTGGCAACCGGCACGTGTTTATGACGGTCGCAGCGTCCTGGGGTCACGCGAACCCCTTTTGCGACCTTCTGACAAGCAGAGTCAATGGGGAAGCCAGATTCGCTTAACATCTGTGTCCCAAAGGTGCTTTTTTCAGAAAGCAACAGGACTTTCTTTGTTTATTATTATTATTATTATTATTATTATTATTATTATTATTATTATTATTATTATTATAATAATAATAATAATAATAATAATAATAAAAAGTTGGAAGGGACCTTGGAGGTCATCTAGTCCAACCCCCTGCTCAGGCAGGAAACCCTATACCAGACATGTCAAACACAAGGCACGGGGGCGAGATGCGGCCCGCGAAGTGGTTTCATGTGGCCCAGGAAGCCATCCTGGAAACAGTGAGGGAACGGCCCCCCGCTGCCTTGGCCCTGGCCAGCCGGGAGCCAATGTACAATTTTGTGGTAGCCATCTATGCTGAAACACATTCAGTCTTAGCTCCACAAGGCTGTCTGGAAACAGCGAGGAACCAGCCCCTGCTGCGTCGGTCCCGCTCCCTGGGTGCATGCTGGGGAGGGGTCACCCTTTGTGAGGAATGAAGAAATGGACCATCACCTGGAAGTGGTCCTGGTTCCCCCCCTTCTGCCAGAGACCCTCAGATCTGTCCCACTCCTACCCAGGCCCCCACAGGCACCATTGACGCGAACGATGTAGGGCTGGCCACACCCACCCAGTAGGCCACAGCCACTCCATCCACGCCCACCCAGTAGGCCGCACCCCCCCCTGGCCACACACCCCCCCCAGGGCAACCACAATGCTGATGCGGCCCTCAATGAAATTGAGTTTGACACCCCTGCCCTATACCATTTTAGACAAATGGCTGTCCAGTCTCTTCTTAAAAACTTCCAGTGTTGGAGCACTCCACCGCTTGATTCAAAGGGATGCTTGGGTCATTGGTGTATAATTTGGGGAATAGGATTATTCTGGGTTTAGTTCTAAAACTAAATCGTTAAAAAGGAATTCCTCAGTATGGTAAAGAGTCAAATGGGCAAGCAAGAAATTGCTCTCAGTGATCAGATGAGGAAAAAGGAATCAGAGAATAGAATAGAAGCTGGAAGGGACCTTGGAGGTCTTCTAGTCCAGCCCCCTGCTCAAGCACGAGAACATATACCGTCTCAGACAGGTGAATGTCTAGCCTCTTCTTAAAAGCCTCCAGTGATGGAGTGCCCACGATTTCTGGTGGCAAGCTGTTCCACTGGTTGATTGTCCTCACTGTCAGGAAGTTTCTCCTTAATTCCAGGTTGCTTCTCTCCTTGACCAGTTTCCAACCATTGTTTCTCGTCCTGCCCTCTGGTGCTCTGGTGAACAACCCGACCCCCTCTTCTTTGTGGCAGCCCCTCAGATACTGGAATCTGCTATCGTGTCTCCCCTATTTCTTCTTTTCTTTAGACTGGCTAAAACCAAGTCCCACAGCCATTCTTCATACGTTTTGATCTCCAGGCCTTGGATCATGTTAGTTGCTCTTCTCTGAATTTTTCCAGACTCTCAACATCTTTTTCGTGATATGGTGACCAAAATTGGCTGCAGTATTCCAGGTGTGGCCTTACTAGGGCTTTATAAGGTGGTACTAATATTTCGTGTGACCTTGATTCTATGCCTCTGTTTATAGACGCATTGTTTAAGCGAGTAAGAATTTGTAGCCCTGAGACTTGGCATATGCTGGCTCTATGACCTGAAATAAAGGAGCTGGATTAAACCCAGACTTGGCAAAGGGTGTATTTAGTGATCTATTGGATGTAAATAGTGGGCACAATCCATGCCAGGAAAGATAATCTGGCATCCCGAATCACATATTGTATTTTGCAGCTGCCCTACTGGCCTCCAGCAAAATTTATTTATAATACCGGTAGTCCTCAACTTACGACCACAACTGAGCCCGAAGTGTATATTGCTAAGTGAGAAATGTGTTAAGTGAGTTTTGCCCCATTTTACAACATTTGTTAAACGAATCACTGTAGTTTTTCAATTAGTAACGTGGCTGTTCAGCGAATCTTGGCTTCCACACTGACTTTGCTTGTTGGAAGGACGCAAAAGGGGATCACATGACTCCGGGATCCTGCAACCGTCATAAGTGAGGGTCAGTTTTCAAGCATCCAAAGGTAAATCAGGCGACCATGGGGATGCTACAACGGTCGTAAGTGTGCTACAACGGTCGTTAAGTCACTTTTTTCAACACCGTCNTTCAGCGAATCTTGGCTTCCACACTGACTTTGCTTGTTGGAAGGACGCAAAAGGGGATCACATGACTCCGGGATCCTGCAACCGTCATAAGTGAGGGTCAGTTTTCAAGCATCCAAAGGTAAATCAGGCGACCATGGGGATGCTACAACGGTCGTAAGTGTGCTACAACGGTCGTTAAGTCACTTTTTTCAACACCGTCGTTAACTTTGAATGGTCACTAAAGAATGGTTGTAAACTGAGGGCTGCTTTTATTTGTTCTCATCTGGAACCCTAACTAGCCATTCAGCAGCTTGCAGAGTTCCATGGAAAATTCAGTGCAAAGGCAATAATGGAGCAATTAATTTAGCTAACAACGTCTCCACTCTTTGTCCCCTGCCATGAGGGTTTCTGTGTTCACAGCCATTAAAAGATTAAGCACACTGACCTATCCTGTACATGAGCCCACTGGGTTAGCTTTGAGACGGCACAGGAAAGAGGTCAGAAAGAGGCTACTTTATCAGAATATTTTCAGATTGTCTCCCATACAATAAGTAGACAGACATTCTGCCCCAAAGAAGAGGGAGCTAAGCTATTCTCCAAAGCACCAGAGGGAAGGACAAGAAGCAACGGATGGAAACTAATCAAGGAGAGAAGCAACCTAGAACTAAGGAAAAACTTCCCGACAGTGAGAACAATTAACCAGTGGAACAACCTGCCTCCAGAAGCTGTGAATGCTCCAACATTGGAAGTTTTTAAGAAGAGACTGGACAGCCATTTGTCCGAAATGGTTACCTGCCTGAGCAGGGGGTTGGACTAGATGACCTTCAAGGTCCCTTCCAACTTTACTATTATTATTAATCATTCCTCACAAAGGGTGACCCCTCCCCAGCATGCACCCAGGGGGCGGGGCCGACGCGGCGGGCTGGTTCCTCGCTGTTTCCGGGCGGCCTTGTGGAGCTAAGACTGAATGCGTTTCAGCATAGATGGCCACCACAAAATTGTACATGGGCTCCCGTCCGGCCTGGGCCGGGGCAAAGGCAGCGGGGGCCGTTCCCTCACTGTTTCCAGGATGGCTTCGCGGGCCACATGAAACCACTTTGCAGGCCACATCCGGCCCCCAGGCCTTGTGTTTGACATGTCTGCCATATAGTGTTAAGGAATTGTAACTCATCCTTTTGATAACAGGATTCTGTTGCACAGATTACCTACCATTGATTGCTCCCTGGGCACTTTTATTGTATTATTATTATTATATTATTATATTTAAATTTATATCCCGCCCTTCTCCTCGTGGACTCAGGGCGGCTGACAATCAATTAAAATACATAAATGACAATTACAAATTTAAAATTAATTAAAAAGAAATATTTTAAACATAGTCCAATTAAAATATAATTAAAACCCCTCTAAAAATTACCCTAGGCCAGTCCTGCAAGCTGGAATAACCATGTCTTAAGGGCGCGGCGGAAGGAAGGGAGATCAGGGATCACCCTGATCTCTGGGGGCAGTTCATTCCAGAGGGTGGGAGCTCCCACAGAGAAGGCCCTCCCCCTTGGGGTCGCCAGCCGGCACTGTCTGGCCGACGGCACCCTGAGGTACCTCCACGGGATAGTGTTTATGATTACATTCGTATTCCCCCCTCTCACTAATCGAGTAAATCTGAGCAGCTTAACTATACTTTATCTACATTAGCCACATAATACATTATGTAGTTAATGAACGGGATATGTATGTTGACAGAAAAATAGCGCATTAAATCAGCAAATCGGAAAGATTACTGGTTTTCAAGCGTGGTTACGGGCACCAAGTGCAAGTACGTTTGTTAAATTGCTTTTGTGGACCTTTTGTGAGGAATGAAGAAATGGGCCATGCCTTGGCGCTTGCCCCGGTCCCACCCCCTTCTGCCAGAGACCCTCAGATCTGTCCCACTCCTGCCCAGGCCCCCACAGGCACCCTTGACGGGAACGATGTAGAGCTGGCCACGCCCACCCAGTAGGCCACACCCACTCCCCACGCCCACTCAGGCCGCACCAACCCTGGCCATACACGCCCCCCCGAGGGCAACTGCAATGCTGATGCGACCCTCCATGAAATTGAGTTTGACACCCCTGCTATATGGAAACAGATTAAGAAAATATTTTTTTTCTTCTAAAAAGTATAGAACTGTAGCTACACGCAGCAAAGAGTCGCCCGATTCAGAACTGACATATGCTGACATCAAGAGCTTCTACACACGCATTGCAAATGCTTCAGCTATGAGCTCCTACAGACAGTCCTCGACTTATGACTTACAACTGCGGCAGAGTCCAGAATTATGATCGTAAATCACGCCGGCCGTTAAGCGGCTCCCCTCGTGAGCTTGCCCGATTTCACAAGCTTTTTGCGACGGGCGTTTTCCGCAGTAGGCATTTTTTACCAGAAAATGGAAGCCAATGCCAGTTTGGTGCAAAAAAAACAACAACCCCGTCCTAAATTGGGACACTGCAAATGGATGTGAATTTAGGCTGATTGCCCAGTAAGCCAAATGCAACCAGCTGACCACAGGGGGGAGGTTGGTCGTCGGAACTTAGAATCCGGGTGGTAAGTAGCCCTGGCGAAATCCGTTGTAACTTCAAACGGTCACTAAGCCACCAGTCGTAAGTCGAAGACTATCTATATTCCACGCAAGTCAAAAAGAAGCCTATTCATTTTTTTATTTTTTTTAAAAAAGGACAGAAACGTAGAAAACCTACGGCAGAAAAAGACCTAGTGGTCCGCTCAGTCTGCCCTTCTGAGTTTATCTGATTTTGGTTTTAGTTTCAGTTTTGTTTTTACATTATTTTTATTTTTTTTAATTTTTGTATGAGGACGGTCCTGAGCTGAAAGGCCACCAAGTCAATAGATTTTTTTCCCGGAGAGGTCCATACCGGGAGTGGCCATCTCTGGGAAAGCCCAACCGAACTTCGCAAAATACCGACCTTCGGCAGCCGAAGCCGAGCCTTGCGACGAAGAAGCGGTCTGGGTCTGCTCGTAGATGGAGAGAAGCTCGTCGTCTTCCTTGGCAAAGTAGACGGGGACGATGGTCTCCATGGCCAACATCTCCGGCTCAATCTCCATGAATTGCTTCGGGCGAGAAGGACAGGGAGTCAGTATCGGCA
>NW_015390085.1:169846-172856 GCF_001527695.2 Protobothrops mucrosquamatus
AACTTCGCAAAATACCGACCTTCGGCAGCCGAAGCCGAGCCTTGCGACGAAGAAGCGGTCTGGGTCTGCTCGTAGATGGAGAGAAGCTCGTCGTCTTCCTTGGCAAAGTAGACGGGGACGATGGTCTCCATGGCCAACATCTCCGGCTCAATCTCCATGAATTGCTTCGGGCGAGAAGGACAGGGAGTCAGTATCGGCACTGCCAAGAAGGGTACGGCTTATCGTCGTATGGTGGAGTCGGAAGACGTCGTGCTGGCTGGGGGAATTCTGGGAGTTCAACTGGGGGGGAGGGGCATTATAAAGTGGCCAGGCTTGAGAAACGGGGCACGACGTCACCTCCAACACATGACAATCCAGCCTGTCTGAAAACTTCAATATACAATATAAATAAATATAAAAATATTTCTATGTTACTTATATGTAAGGGTGTAGGTCAGTGATGGCGAACCTTTTAGAGACCCAGTGCCCAAACTGCAACCCAAAACCCACTTATGCATCGTCGAGTGCCTGGTGGGTGTTGCCCATTGGGTGGGCGTGGCCAATTGAGTAGGCGTGGTCCATTGGATGGGCGTGGCTGCGGTGGTAACAGCAGACTGGGTGGGACTAAAAAGTTCAATCAATCAATTCCAACTTTGCAAGATCTTTTTTTTCCCCGCGAGAAGTTGAAATTGACTGATTGATTGAACCTTTTTTTTTTTTGCACATGGCGGCGGAGGCCTAAAGCGAAAAAGTTTTATAAAACCCAGCTGAAGACCTAGGACTGGGGCGACAGCGCGTGTGCCCACAGAGAGGGCTCTGAGTGCCGCCTCTGGCACCCATGCCATAGGTTCGCCACCACTGGTGTAGGTCTATACCAGGGGTCTTCAAACTAGGCCCTTTTATGACTCGTGGACTTCAACTCCCAGAATTCCTCAGCCAGAGTGTCTGGCTGATGAATTCTGGGAATTGAAGTCCACAAGTCTTAAAGTTGCCAAGTTTGAAGACCCCTGATCTAATTTGAAGGAGTTTGTAAGGGTTTATTTTTTTAAACTAAACTGCGATCTCTTTTGTGCTTCAACTCTGGGGGAAGAATGGGTCATAAATTTAGTAACGACCATAGCTTTAAATGAGAAGCCTTGCTTGCCATGACAGATAGTCCTCAACTTACAGTCATTCATTTAGTGACCGTTGAAAGTTACAACAGCGCTGGAAAAAAAGGGACTTACGACCTTGTCCTCGCACGTACGGCCTCTGCAGCACCCCAAATGTTCAAAATTGGGCGCTTGGCAACCGGTGTGTGTTTACGACGTTTGCAGGATCACCTGATCGCCATCAGCAACCCTCCCAGGTTGCTCCCGACCGAGTTAGTGAGGGAATGTCAGATTTGCTTAATGACTGCATGGTTCGCTTAATGACCACTGCAGTGATTCACTTAACAACCGTGGCCAAAAGTTGTAAAATCGGGCGTGACAGACTTAACGACAATTAACCATTTCCTTAGCAAAGGAAATTCTGGCTCCCAGTTGTGATCGTCTTACTGTGATGAAAACCAGCATGGCTCAAATATAATATTAATATTAATAAAGTTGGAAGGGACCTTGGAGGTCATCTAGTCCAACCCCCTGCTCAGGAAGGAAACCTTATGCCATTTCAGACAAATGGCTGTCCAGTCTCCCTCTTAAAACCTTCCAGTGTTGGAGCATTCACCGCTTCTGGAGGCAGGCTGTTCCACTGGTTAATTGTTCTGTCAGGAAATTTCTCCTTAGTTCTAGGTTGCTTCTCTCCTTGATGAGTTTCCACCCGTTGCTTCTTGTCCTGCCTTCAGGCACTTTGGAGAATAGCTTGACTCCCTCTTCTTTGGGGCAGCCCCTGAGATACTGGAACACGGCTATCCTGTCTCCCCTCGTCCTTCTCTTCATTAAACCAGACATACCCAATTCCAGCAACTGTTCCTTATATGCTTTAGCCTCCAGTCCCCTAATCATCTTTGTTGCTCTTTTCTGTTTCTAAAGTCTCAGCATCTTTTTTACATCGTGGTGACCAAAACTGGATGCAGTATTCCAAGTGTGGCCTTACTAAGGCATTGTAAAGTGGTATTAATACTTCACGTGATCTTGATTCTATCCCTCTGTTAATGCAGCCTAGCACTGTGTTGGCTTTTCTGGCAGCTGCAGCACACGGCTGGCTCATATCTAAGTGATTGTCCACTAGGACTCTGAGATCAGGCAGAGTTCTCTGGATCTTGTTCAAACAAAAGACGCAGGGGCCCTCGCTCAGAAAAGGGGACTTACCCGGATAACATCCTGAGGCACCGAGGCCATGTTGTGCGGCAGGATGATCACCACCGCACCGGCTGACTGGCGGAGCGCTTTCTGATACTGTTCGTAAGAGAAGTCCACCAGCCGCATCATCACACAGCGGCGGCTTAGCACATCTGCTTCTACGGTGCGCGCCTCGGTGTTTAACACAGCGTTCCGGGTGCCTGCGAAAAGCAAAGGAGAGGCTTCAGCGGTTTGGGAGCTTGGATCCACAGAAAGGGGCGACTTTTGCCAGAAAAACCAAAGCTCTTGGGCAGGGCTGGGACAATTAATTTTACATAGGGGGGGGAGTGTCACATGAGAAACTGGGACTGTTGTGGAGAGGTGGACCAATACGTTGCGAAGGTACGTAGACATGAGTGCATGCATGTATGTAAAACTGACCAAAAAAATCCCCCCAAAAAACATCTTCAAAAGAAAAGCAATCCATGTAATAATAATAATAATAATAATAATAATAATAATAATAATAATAATAATAATGAGAAGGAGAAGGAGAAGCAGAAGCAGAAGCAGAAGGAGAAGGAGAAGGAGAAGGAGAAGGAGAAGGAGAAGGAGAAGGAGAAGGAGAAGAAGAAGAAGAAGAAGAAGAAGAAGAAGAAGAAGAAGAAGAAGAAGAAGAAGAAGAAGAAGAAGAAGAAGAAGAAGAAGAAGAAGAAGAAGAAGAAGAAGAAGAAGAAGAAGAAGAAGAAGAAGAAGAAGAAGAAGAAGAA
>NW_015390086.1:0-1208 GCF_001527695.2 Protobothrops mucrosquamatus
GTGAAGTAAAGGCTAATAGATTGGTCAAAAGGTTTCATGTGAAACACCCCAACAAACCGAAAGATAACCCTTAACATATGCTTTGGTTTGCTTTACAGGATCGGTCCTTTTTGCAAGGGGGGCCGGATGTCAACGCTGCAAATACTGTATATTCTTGCTTTGACAATGTGCAGAACTGTCTGGTATATATATAGTTAAAACAGCAACTAGGAAAGAGGGAGGAGCATAAGGATAGCCCGGGAGAAAGAAACCGGAAGTAAATCACATCTTTCAAGTTGATTGGAAGATGTGAACCATGACCCTACAATAAGGGAGTGGACAATGTCTGGAATGCTAGGCGTACCGGAAGAGAAGCAGTTCTAAGCATTCCTGCATGCCGTGCTGATGTACTTTAACATAAATAAAAGCTTTTAGGAGAAAATATGCCTGAAAGTCCTTTTAAGTGTTTCGTTACTCAGACACTTGACACCCTCCCTACTGCTGAGAAGTCTGGGGTGATTTATAAAATCAGCTGTGAAGGCTGCCCCAGCAATTATGTAGGTGAAACATCTAAAAGAGTCAGAACAAGAGTCCAGGAACATAGACTGGCCATCAGAAGGGGAGAACAATACTCTCAGATCCTCACTCATATGGTGGAGCATGGCCACAAATTTAGTTTTGACACAGTGGAGGTTATCTCCAATGACGCCACTAAGTATGGTAGGTTGCTCAAGGAGGCCTGGCTGTCTGATGAATTTTCCATCAACCGACATATAGACCTATGCCCCGCGTATTTGACATTAAGAGCTTGGGAGGTACGTAACCACTTGAGCCGGACCGCTCACAATAAGAACTATGGCCACACCGACCCCCGACCCCCACCTGAGAACATGCATGCTCGTGAGATGGGTGACGACGGGCATGCCGACAGCGTCAGGATCACGAGAGCAGCAATAAGAACTACAAAGAGACCAACACTAACATTGAGACCCTCGAGCGTGGATAATTTAACAGCTACTACTCTAAAGAAGTTTCCGCATTGGGAAAGATGTCTGAAAGGAGGGGAGAGCACCCTGCCTGGCAAGTGCTGTGATGGTTGTCCGCAGCAACTTGGGTTATTGCCGCCCCCGGATTCTTCATCACGCCCCCGCTGCGCTCCTCCGTCTGGGGGCACGTGGAGGAGGGAGGATTTGAGACTTCCCTACTCAGAAACAGTTACGCAGGTGGAG
>NW_015390086.1:3006-29446 GCF_001527695.2 Protobothrops mucrosquamatus
TATATATATATATATATATATATACTGTATATATACACACACATACATATATATATACATACACACACACACACAAAAGTATGTTAAAAGACAGATATTTCTGAGAGAAACTATTTCTGTCTTAAGGAGAATGAGGACCTTAGGAAAAAAGTGTGCTGTCAAAAGTGATTCAATAAATATCAATAAAGGTTTAAGAAACACTGCTCTGTATAATACTGACATTGAATAATTTAAAAGTGAAAAGCTAATATTCAAGCAGTATTCACGAATGCCAAGTAAATACCAACTATTGTCACAAGGATACTAGTGGGATAGTGTTTATGATATCCCCCAGAGTAATTGAACAGCATGCTTTTGGTCCTCATGTCTGGAGTAGTTTCAAACCTTTATTGTCCTATAAGTAGTGTAAATAAATGAACTGTCATTAGGTAGTATATTACAAAGGGGGGGAAAAGCTACAAAGCGCACAACTCTTCATCCCAACCCACAGTTTTAGATTCCCTCTCAAACTTTCGGGTATTCTGAAATAAGTAGAACCAATTTACAGGAGACTGTAATAAGATCTGTAAACCACATGCAATAAAGACTATGGAGATTCTCAATCATCCAGGTCATGGTTGTCCCAAAGGTGCTTTTCAAAAGGCAACTGGACTTTCTTGATTTTTTCTTTGAAAGTGTTTTGCTTCTCATCCAAGAGGTTTCTTCAGTTCTGAATTAAAGAAGCTTCTTGGATGAGAAGCAAAATATTTTCAAAGAAAAAAACCAAGAAAGTCCAGTTGCCTTTTGGAAAAAAGCACCTTTGGGACACATGCAATAAAAGACCGATGAAGATCATCTCCCAGTTACTGAAAAATTCTCAACACACAGCTTTACATCAGAAACCTCTATTTTTCTAATTTGCATAATCTTAGCAACACCTGCAGATTTTCTTAATATGGAAATTTTCAGCTAGCTAATTCTCATAGCAATTTTCTAGCTGGAAGACAACTAAAATCTATTAGCAGTGTCTTAGTGAATCACCACTGGATATAATTATTAGCAGCTTGAACAAAAGCTCACCATATGTTTAAAAGTTGACTTACAATCAGATTAGCAACTGTTTACAATATGAGTAAGTACTGAGTATAGCTGGGTTTATTGTACTGATAAACTAGTACTTACCTTCAATTTGTTAATCATAGCTTCTTCAGAGTCCATGGACATTGATAAACCATGTATAAGCCGTTTTGCTAACATTCTGGCATAGAACTACAATTAGAAAAAAAAAGTTCAGATTTCCTTGCATTTTAAAAGTATTCTCCAAGGGCAGGGGTGTCAAACTGCCGGCCCATGGGCCGGACGCATCATCCGGAAGCCACGCCCACCCCATTGCTGGCAATGGCAAAACTGTCCCGATACGTTGCGCGATGTCACATGACGTCGTGAGTTTGACATGTCTGTCCAAGGGGAAAAATAAAAGCAAATTAATCTTCTATATGATTATTTACCTTTTGAAAAACATCTTTATCATCAACGTACTTGAAAACTGTAATGAAGCTTGTAAGTTTGTCTTCTACTTCATTTTCTGTCATGCCTTTTGCTGATTTTTTAAGCAAATTGTCACAATATTTGGCCAGCTCGCGTTGCAAGAAAAAGAATAATTATTAAAGCAAACAGCAATAAAGCATAATAATGACAACTAATGGATAAGCAACTTCAGTTAAACAAACAGATGTAGTGTAATGAAGAGATTATCTAAGTTAAAGGACATAACCTTTGTATATTTGTTCTTCAGTTTTACATGTCACTTCACTTGCAAACAGACTCTTAAGGAATCATAATCAGACCATAGTACTTCCTAGAAAAGCCAAGTTTTAATAGCTTTACTAAAGCCCACAGGACTGGTGTTGACCTGATCTCAAGAGGGATGCTTTTGCACAGAAAGAGGACAGCAATGGAAAAGACCTGTCTTTGTGGTGCCTTACAGGAACACTTTTTTAGAATGGGGGCCTAAATAGATTCTCCATTTCAGACCTTGTTGGATGGGCAGTTACTGCTGGAAGCAGGTAATTGTGAAGATATCTGGGTCCTGAACTTTGTAGGGCTTTAAAGTGACAACCAGAACCTTGATTTGTACCCTGAAGCCATCTGGTATTGCAGTACAATTCCTGCAATACAACTGTTATCTGGACAAATTGAGATACACCCATAACATCTCTGGCCAGCATTCTGGAAGTTTTTGTTGTTTGTCTGCAGAAAACTGTTCAAAATATTGTCTGGCATTCTACACTTACACTTGAGCACATAAATCTAGTATTTGATACTTACCAGCTCAGGAGCTTTGCAAATAGAATTTGGTTCCCTATAGTTCACTATTGATGTTAAAGCCTAATTAGGAATGCAAGAAAAATAACTTTTACAAGTTGTGCTAATGTCATAGCACTGACCACACATGTGTAAGCAATACCAATCCAAAATGCTTCCTGACATGGGAGAAATGGGGTTCTCCATGCTTCCTGAAGCTGGGATTAGGATGTTGGATTAGGACTGGAGAGATCCATCTTCAAGGTTCAATATACCCAATTATGGAATTTCACTTGATGACTCTGAATCAATCACTACTTCTCAGCCCACTCTCTCTCCCCCACTTCTGTAGTGTAGTCTACAGTGATGGCATAGACACCAATGTATTAATTGCTTATTGAATTTTAACAATGCAATGTGATTTCTAAAACTGACTTGAAAATATATTTTACAATAGTTTTTAATAAGATAAGCAAACAGTGGACTGGGTTATAGGGCTTTAATTACACCAGTGCACGGAGTAGGACAAGGATACATGATATCCCCTTGATTGTTTAATTTACTTATGGATAAATGCAGTGGCAGTAGAGGTTGCATGGGTTTGGTACAGGAATACATGTACTTTTGTATGCAGATGATGCTGTGCAGTCAAATCATTTTCAGCAATTGTTAGATTGCATGATATAGTAAAGGGTATGGATCTGAAAATTAACATAAGAAGGGCAAATTGGAGTAAATGACTGCAAGTTATATATGAGGAAAAACTAAAGTGGATGAGTTTGTCAACCTTGGGAGAATGTTTACTAAAGTTAGGGAAATAATGGAGAAATATATGTATTTTGAAGCAAGAATGGCTTATTAAATTATAAATGGCATGTTCACTAATTACAACTTTAGCCCTAGTGAAAATCCAGGGACTTATTAAAGCACAATTTGTAGATAGACAAACACACAAACAACCAAGACTGCCCCTTCCCTCTCAATAATTGTTTAACCCAGAAATATGCTAATCTCTCAATTTAAGTGCCCTTTTTTGCAGACAAGCTGGACTGCTAATAGGCTAACACAAAGAAGCATCTTGACTGATTCTATTGTACTTATAGATGTCTTCTACACCTCATTTAGCAAGGACATCATTAGAATTGGGGGAAAGGGGAATTTTTTTTTTCATAATATGCCTAAACTGGAACTAAGTGGTAGCCTGTTCTTCCTGCTTTGTGACAGATGCAGCTAAGTCTGCATAGCACATCTGAGCATTAGCAAATTAAAAGAAGCTGCAGAAATTAGCATTTCTTTCCCATAATCGGTTTCTTTTATAGGGCAGACTTTGGTTGGCTGATGAAGCTGTTTGGAATTTTCTTATCCCACAGAGCTTTAGATCTGGTTTATTATTTAGGGCTTGTCTGTTAATCAACGTGATGTCCCTACAGATAAGTGACTTCTTTTTCATCCTGTGACTAGTTATTGCCTAATTGCTTCCTTATGGGCTGGAAAGTTTAACATTTATTGTTTCCTATATGGCAGTACAGCTTCCAACATTGCTAAAATCTGTCAAACCATATTTAGAGGATCTTAGTGACTTTAGCCAGGTAGCAGAGCTGTTCATATACTTGGAGTAGGTTTTATCTTCTTTTGTAGTGTGTGATTAATTGGTGGTCAAAATAGCCCAAAACAAATGCATTCTTATTTAAGTGTTCAGCTGTTTCTAAGTCTTACTCTTTCTCTTGAAAGCAAATGCTAAAAACATAGCAATATATTTAGTGGCTTAAAAAAAAATCAAAGAATTTGAGTGCCTGCTTTTACAAAACAAATTGCTTAGGCCACCTTTCCTTCTTATGTACACTAAAAATGTGGAAATGGATGAGAAATTTTAAGAGGTAGTACAGCAGTGTTTTTCAAAGTTGGCAACTTTAAGATGTGTGGACTTCAACTCCCAGAATTCCCTAGATACTGTGTCCGCACTTCTTAAAATTGTCAAGTTTAAAAAACAGTGTAGTAAAGGGCAAAATGTGGTCTGTTGTAAGGAATGAAAGGTTGTCAAAAAAAGGAAAAATGGCAGCTTAATTCTTCCTACTTTCTAATCTGGAGGTGGGAGTTGGAAACAACAGAGAAAAAAAATGAAATAATGCAGGAAGAATGAGTTAGGAAATGTGTTGTAAAACAAGAAGAGATAGTGTCTAGGACAGTGGTCTCCAAACTTGGCAACTTTAAGACTTGTGGACTTCAATTCCCCATGCTGGCTGGGGAATTCTGGGAGTTGAAGTCCACAAGTCTTAAAGTTGCCAAATTTGGAGACCCCTGGTCTAGGATGAAAGAGTGCTGCATGAAAACCAAAGTGAGAGAATGATTGAAAAGGATTCAAACTGCAAAACAAACATATGAAGGAAAAGAATATGGGTTAAGAGGAAAGGGAAGACAGACAACATTGTGACTGGATGGAGTTGCAGAGATCCTCCAGGAGAGCTGAGAAATTTAAAGATCAAAGGGGACAGAGAGATTGAAGCTTTTTCAATCTGAAGCCAAAAAGTTCCTTCAGTGATACCTGACTGCGCCTCCTTAAAGAAGCCATACTGTCCCCCCACCTGCAGGACAATCATGCAGTTCCAGGAAAATACCCATTTGGGTTAGAGACAGTGACAGTGTGTGACAAGGGATTGTGAATGAAATGAAGTACACTAAAGTACATTTCTTTTTCTTTTTTCTTATCTCATGACCTCGGTTTCTTTGCTTTACTATTTCTTACTCTTTTTGTAAGTTTTGCATTACACTGCTTAACCAGAAAAGGATTAAGAAGGGAGGTGCATAAAATGACAGAAATTTAAGTCATAATAACAATCTCCCATTTCACCATTGCTGTTTGGGATTGCCATTCAATGGACAAGTTAATCTTCCTCACAAATTAAGGGTTGCCTCAAGGCACCTTTTAAGAGACCTGCTCAATTAGAAGGGATTTGGTATGGTAAAGTCTGCTTCAACTCAAGCTTGAGGACTTAGTAAAACCACCCATGTAGTCTTCCTGGCAACAACGGGGTCTGGGACGTTTAGTCACCGCTCCTTGGTCATGCCCCCTGCCACCCGCCTCAGCTGATTCACAGCCAGCTTTCCTCCTCCGCTGGTCCTCCCCCAGCCATTGTCCACCACCAAAGGCCCCTGGCCCTCCGCCCCCAGCCCTTCATCTTGGCCCTTTCCCTCAGGCACCGTTTGTCCCATGCGTTTCACTCCATGGGACAAAAAGCTACCAACCAATCTGGTGGCGGGCAGCAGCAATGGCACTGGGGAAAGGGCCAGGATGAAAGACTGGGGGCAGAGGGCCAGGAGCCATTGGTGGTGGACAATGGCTGGGGGGAGGGCCAATGGAGGAGGAAAGCTGACTGTGAATTGGCTGAGGCCGGTGGCTGGGGGCGAAGGGGGCACGGCCAAGGAGCGGAACCTAAATGTCCCATTCTGTCACAATGTGAAAGGGGTTTGACGCTGCTCCTTCTGAGATGTTTTTTTACAACATCTCAGTCTCACCAGTCTGGCATTCCATGGTGGTTTTCCATCCAAATGCCAGAGGCAACCATGCTTACTTCCAAATAGCACTAATTTCCATGGGTTCGCTCTAAATCTATTCATCTCTGGTTCCAAGTTGTTCTACGTAGCATTTTCATTAGGCTCACCTTGTCAAGGGCACTCATAAATCGCTGGTCACCATTCAAAACAGTATTAATGAGCTGAACAAATTTAATGTGTACTTCCAACACTGATTCTACAAATTGAGTGGGCATCTGAAGACAAAATCAGACAGAATAATAAGAACAGGCAGTTCTGTAACAATTCTTAGGGAAATAATTTTGCAGGAAAGAAAAATGAATACTGTTTTAACTCATACCCTATTAAAGTATGAATGTGTAAAAAAATAAAATTCTCAAAATGTTTTCTATCTTCATTTTACAATTCTATTAACCAGGTTCTTAAATTTTATTATATCTACCATCTCCTACATAGTGTGTTCCAGATGTGTTGGAAGTCAGTTCCCTCCCCAGTTCACAGAATCTTCAAGTTCAAATTCAATTCATTTGAAGTGAAGGATGATGGTTATTATTGCTAAAAAACACTGCCTGAATTTGATAAATGGGTTGATCATCATCAAGGAAAAAAAGAACAAGCTGGCAGTGCAATTCAGAACCTGTATCATCTTGCATTGGCAGATATATGAATACTAAAGGCCATTTAGAATGTTGGCAATTCCCAGAATTCAAGTTCAGCTAAGATGGTTGAGAGGCACATAACCTTGGGCAACGCTGTGACATATTTACCCATGCTTGATACTTTTGTTTACAGTGATCACATCTTTGTATATTAGATTTATAAGCAGGCTTCCAAATTGAAGATGCAAAGTAGAATCCTTGGTGCTCTCCGAACATGATTGCTTGCAGACATTTCATTACCCAACTAGGTAACATCAGTGCAAGAGTAGAGTTTGCTCCCTGTTTATATACAGTAGCTTGCCCTGCCACTGTTGGTGGGGGTGGGGTTTTCTCCTTGGGAACTTCTTGATTAGGGTATTGTGCTGTTAGCCCTTCTGGGTAAATAAGACAAGAAACACTACTAGATGAATTAATTCTACTTTACTGTAAGGCTATATTAACAGAATCTTGCAAGTCTGAAGGTACAAACTTCCCACTGCTACTTTTAACCACCCAAACTATTAGGGCAGGTCCTTCCTACTAACTGATATTTCTTCCTCTGTTAATCCATTGGGGCCTCCTGCCTCTGTTGTCTGATTTTTCCTAGGCAGCATCTCTTCCACTCATTCCACAAGGTTATCATTACATGTACAGAAGCTTGAAAACAGAAAACAATACCCTAATCAAAGAACTACCAAGGAGAAAGCCACACCCCCAACAACACTGGCAGGGCAAGCTACTATATAAAAGCAGAGAGCAAGCTCCACACTTACTAGCATTGGTGATGCTACCTAGTTGGGTAATAAAATGTCTGCAAGCGAACAACCACGCTCAGAGAGCACCAAGGACTCCAGTTCCACCCTGAGCTACAGATATTCTCTTCTATGAGATGGAAAATGTGATGCATTTTGAACTTACATGTGTGGGAAGGGCTTTATTAAAGACATAGGATTAAAGATTCTCTTTGGCTGAGCTTGACTGGTATTTTAAATGCATGTGTCTATGCTGTTTTCTTCACCACTATAGAGAAATAGTTTGCTGTTGCCTTCTTCTGAGATGTTCTTTCAACCTCTCAGTCTTGTCTACAATACCAGGATTTCTTGGTTGTCTTTATTAATCCATGTATTTAATCCATGTTTGCTTAGATTTTTGACATCAACCAAGGCTGGGTGGATAAGTTAAACTACTTACTCAAATCAACTGTAAATCATTCAAGCCCAACTACATGCTAAATTACTCAATTTTCTTCCTTAGTGAAAGTAGCAATAGTGGTCTACACCAGATTACCAAACTGCAAAAAATTAAGTCAAAACAAACAAGCAAACTTACTGTTACTAGTGACATTTTTATAGTTTAATGTATCAAATGATTTTCTTCCACTGAAGAAAAAAACCCTTACATTTTCCTGAGAAAGACTGCTGGATGATCTAAGGCCCTCATCATGGATATGGTTTTGCAGTTCCTGAATCATATGAGGTAAGCCACTTGGCACAGCATGAAGCAATGTGTACATGTTTGCCATATCTGCATAAAGAAAGAACTTGATTTTCAGGATATATACTTTTTCAAAAATTGCTACTTTCAAATGCTCATATATAAACAGCATGATGGCTTTGTAAGCTATAATTCTTTACTAAGACAGTGAGAGTGTGTGTTGACATTTGCAGGTCAGTTTAAGCCAGGAAACCTGCTTTATAAAATCACAATACATATGCAGTTCTTGGCTTATGTCATTGGGTAAATAGACCAGGTATGGAAACTGCTTAGCACTGAATATGGCAGAATCATAAATTAGCTTTAAATCAATAAATAAAAGGAAAAGAAAGGTATCCATACAGCTTCAATGAAACTCTTGGTCCTAATCCACATTTACTCCATATGCTAAGTAGCTAAGAGATTAATGGCCATCCCTACTATGCTGAATGGCAATTGACTTTGGTAAGAAGGCAAAGTACATTTATTTTTAATATGTGTATTTTCCAATTTTTATCCCACAGGACACCTTTACCATTTCTCTTCTCTTGTCTGATGATGTTATGACATTCTGCATGAAGAAATTGTATGTGGTCTGCTACCATTCGTTGTTGGCATTCATTGATTACTTTGCTGTAGGAACTGGGGTGTAGATATTTTCGACATCTCATTTCTTCATTTTTTAGTCTACATAAAACCTAAAAGTAATTTTCCACATTAACAGCACAATCAAATACTAAATGGCTATAAAAGTAAAAGGAATATACTGTTTATTTTCAAGTTATCATGGCCAATTCAACACTGAGGTAATATAAAGAATTCATTTTTAAAACTACACACTCCAAAAAGCCCAATTCCATTATTTGTGACATTATGTAATAAGAAAGCAAAAACATTCTAGGAAAAAAGTAGAAAAACTGGATTGGGGTGACCTGTAGGATCAAATAAGAATTTAAAATTTCTTAAATGGAATTTAATAAAGGACAAACAGCATCAATAAGGCTGCAATGTTGTAATGGAAGTTTTGCAAATAAATATCCTGAAGATTTCAATTTCAAAACATTTATAAGGATTGTCCCCTATTAGGATCTTTTAGACACTTATTGGTTGCTGGCTTACTAGAGCATAGTTTAACAAGCAAAGAAACAATGCAGGACACTCCCAAATTCCCATACTAACATTGGTTATCCTGACTAGTGTCAACTATAATTCTGTACTACATTTGATTAATGCCTTAACCCAGCTTCACACTTATGGCATCATTCTAAACATTTACACCTTGCTTTTTGTGTTTTTTTAAAATACACAATCAAAGTGGTTAAGAAAACTGACAAAATATCAGTAAAAAAAATATGTATCAGAATAGTAACAAGCAGCATACAGCAAGCCCTGGTCACCTCCTGTGTGGATTTCTGTAATATGCTGTACATGGGGCTGCCTTTAAAGAGTATCTGGAAGCTTCATCAGGTGCAAAATGTGGTGGTGCCAGTACTTATTTGTCCATGTTACACCTCTACTCCATGAGTTGCATTGGCTACCAGTTTGCTTCAGGGTTCAATTCAAGGTGGTGATCCCCTAAAAAGCTCTATATGGCATGGGGCCAGAGTATTTGAGGGATCATCTCTCCCTTATTACACCTACCCATTGGATCAGATCCACAGAAATGGCATGGTGCCCAGGTCCTGTCCATGAAGGAATATCATTTGGTAGAACCCAAAAGGAGACCTTTTCTGCTACAGTACCTGTCCATTAGAACATCATCTCCCCTGAGGTGAGACTAGCCCCAACCTTGTTAGCTTTCCAGAAGAGCCTGATTACATGGCTTTTGCATGTGGTCTGGGGATCCAGCTACTGTATATTGGTGGAAAGCCACTTATACTGCTAGGAAAATGAATGGTGTTCTCCTGCAGATGTTTTTATGTTTTTTACTAGTTTTGTTTTTAATTATTTTTGTGGTTATTTTGTTGTTTTAGAATTGTTTTCTGGATTATTGTGTTTTGGTTGAGATGGGAGGTTGTAAAAATTTTACAAATAAATAAAAATGCAAATATATAAGTCAGTACCAATGAGTAAAAAGTAGAAAATCAAATAAAATGTTTGGCACAAGAGCAGAAAGTCAAGTCAAATCAACTACTGTATTACCAAGACACTACCTAACCTAAACCCATATAAATTTAAGAGTGCAACAGGAAAAAGGAAAGAAAAGCCTATTGTTCTTACTGAAAAGACAATAAAATGATTCAAAACCAGGGAACAAATATTGATCTGAACGAAGTATACAGTATTTAAAACTAGATGCATTTTATTTCTCTAAGCATCTTATTCAATCTAATTTAGAATGTTGATTTATGATGCAGAGCATAACTTACGGATCATATCACAAATACAGTAATTATGAAAACTGACTACAGCTGAAAAAATAAAAAAAGATTATAACACCTTTGGAAACAAGAGCAAATGCTTCCTCCGATTTAGCCTGCATATGATTTTGGACGTACAGGTAGTCCTTGCTTATTGACCATTCAGCAACTGTTCGAAATTATGACAGCACTGAAAAATGAGACTTACAACTGGTCCTCAAAGTTGCATGTTTCAGCATCCCTAAGGTCATGTGATTGTGATTCAGGCACTTGGCAACCAGCATGCATTTACGACAGTCGCAATTTCCCCCGTGATCACCATTTGTGACCTTCACAGCCGGCTTCCAACAAAGTCAATGGGGAAGCTGGCAGGAAGTCACAAGTTGTGGTCACCCATGCTTAACAACCCACAGTCATTTACTTAACGACTGAAGCTGGAAGTGACATTGTTAAGTCAGTATGGTCATGTGACATCACACTTAACAACCATGCTACTTAGTGATGGAGTTGCCAGTCCCTATTGCAGGCCTTAAGTGAGGACTACCTGCATGTATATGAATCCCTTGAAAATGCTCTTTAAATGCATCATGAGGTCTTATGTTAGCAAAGTGGAATGTTGAACCATCAACCCTCATGACTCCCACACCACAAACTACTCCTGAAACTCTTGAAAAGCAGTTTGTTCCAAAATACATGGAACAATGAATAAATATGATCATCTTACCTTTCCCATATACTGTGAGCAGTTTGATTCTTGCATTAAATTTGAAGCTTCTTGTTTATAATACTCCCCTGTTTCATTCAGAAAAGGGCACTCAAAAATTTCCTGGTAAAACTAATTTGAGAAAGTCTGATCAAGCACAAAGAAGGTAAGGCATGGAACAAATATTTATCATAGTTTCCCAAGAGAGAAATAAAACTTTTTACCTTCAGAGGGAATTTTTTCTTATACTGTTCAACATGAACAAAGGAGTTAATAACCCCATGGATTACTTTCTGATTTGGATCTTCTCCACAACGATCACTGAAAGATGGAAAAATAAAACTCTCAACATTTATACTATTTATCACTGTCTAAACCAGTGCTTCACAACCTCAGCAACACTGAAATGTGTGGACTCCAACTCCCAGAATTTCCCAGCCAGGGATCCACACATCCCAACATTGTAGAGACTGAGAAACACTGGTCTAAACTTTAAAACCAACTGTCCAATGATAAAGCTGCTGTTCACAGGAAAATGCTGAAGCAGATTACACGCCGTGTAATATATATATTTTTAAAAATCTGTATATTTATATAAAAGACCTGAAGAAAATTGGTACTTATTTTGAGGATGAAGGAACTCACCCAATTTTTCCTCCACATATTACAGTAGTTATAAAATAGTGATAAGTAAGTAATGTTTAAAGATGGAGAATTTTTACAAGTATTTATGTTAAAAGTGATCAGGCAAGGCAACCATTAAGAGTCTCTGATAAATCTAAAACCATGCTAGGGGAGAGAGATACTTTATTTATTCTATCCTAAAGTCTTCACCATATGAGGTGTGAGTGTGGGGACAGCAGGAATTTGAGTCCAGTACATCCACAGCTCAACATCTTAATACCCTCTCCAAAGTTGGAGATAATAATAATGATGATGATAATAATAATAATAATAATAATAATAATAATAATAATAATAATAATAATAATAATAAAACAGCTAGCACAAGCATTAAAAGATGCAAATACTGCAATATCAAGTATAAGCACCAATTCACTGCAAGTAATAATAATAATAAATCTTTATTGATTAGCCCTTGGGCCATATCAAAGTGCAAAGTTCCAGCAACAAATCATTACCAAAGTCTGATAAAAGCAATTTAAAATAAAATTTGATAAAATACAGTTTAAAATGGAACTAGAGTAAAATATGACTTAAGTTGAAATTGGAGTAAAATACAGTCTAAAATGAAATTAAAATAGAGTACAGTAATTTAAAATATAGATAAAATATGATAAAATTGTATCTTGGAGTCACCCTTGCAATCTACCCCAATCAGTCCCACCACTGCAAGTAACAAACCAACTAATGTACAGCACAGCTGCAGTTATAACTGAATACCTGGGATGCAAAATCAACAAAGAAGAAAAACAAACAGTGCACCACAAAAATGGAAGGTTAGACTGGAAAATAAGATCAACAAGTTAAGATCAGATGCAAGCAAGCTAGAACAGATGAAAGAAAAGAAGCTGAAGAACAAGTAGACCAAAGAATACCTAATCAAGAAATACCACTTAGAAACAAGGAAGATCAAGGAAGCACTGGAAATAATAAAGCAGCAAATAACAGCTATAGCCAGGAAAATCAGCAGATACGAAGCTCAAATTGCAAATTATAGGCAGAACCTCCAATTTCAATCCAATCAGAAACGTTTCTACCAATCCATCAATGGAGAAACTGCAATGAATCAGTCAGTACCTGACAAGGAAGAAACAGTGCAGTTCTGGAAGTTATGGGATAACCCAAAGAAATACAACAAGGACGCAGCTTGGTTAAAAGAGGTGGATGCAAATAAAACAGAAGTTGAAATGAAAGAACTAGTAATAACACCAGAAATGGTAGAGAAAAGAGCAAGGAAGATCAAGAATTGGTCAGCACCAGGTGAAGATGAACTGCATGGTTTTTGGTTGAAACATCTAATTGTTCTATCCCCACTCATTGCCAAGCAGTTCAACAACCTACTACAAGGAGGAGAAATTGAAAAGTGGCTAACAACTGGGAAAACCTACATGATAATGAAAGATCCAGCAAAAGGGGCAGCACCAAGCAACTACAGGCCAATTACCTGTTTACCAACAACTTTCAAATTGCTAACTGGTGTGGTAGCTGATGCAGTCCAACAGCATCTAGTTCAGTGGTTCTCAACCTGTGGGTCGGGACCCCATTTGGGGTCGATCGACCATTTCACGGGGGTCGCCAAGCAAGGCTGTCCACCATTTTTTTTGTCCGCCACTTTTTTTGTCCGCCATTTTTTTCCCCTTTTCCGGCGGGTGCCTTACCTCCCTTGGGTTGGGCCAGCTGGTGGTCAGCCTGCTCTGTCTCTGCCGCTTGCCAGCTACGCCTCGGCTGGCGCAGGGGGCAGAACCATGCATGTGCGGCGCTCCCGGGCAGGGAAAGTCCTCGACTTATGACCAGTTGAGTAGTCCTCGACTTACGACCGGTTTAGTCCTCGACTTACGACCGGTTTAGTCCTCGACTTACAACCGGTTTAGTCCTCGACTTACGACCGGTTGGGGGTCGCGGCATTAAAAAGGTTGAGAACCACTGATCTAGTTGAAAACAATCTCTTTCCACCTGAGCAGAAAGGAAACCACCCCAATAGCAGAGGAACAAAAGATGAACTCCTAATAGACAAAATGATCTTGGAAAACTGCAAGAGAAGGAAGACCAACCTGAATATAGCATGGATTGACTACAAAAAGGCATTCGACTCTCTGCCACATGACTGGATAATCAAGTGCCTAGAAATAACAGGAGTCAGTAGAAACATCAGAAAGTTTGTGCAAAGATCGATGGCGCAATGGAAGACACAGTTGCAGGTCAATGGTGAGAGACTGGGAGAGGTTAATATCAAGAGAGGAATATTTCAAGGAGATTCATTATCACCACTACGATTTGTTATTGCACTGTTTCCTCTGTCAACAATACTGAATAACTCAGACCATGGCGATCAAACATCAAAAACATCTGCCAGACTATCCCACCTCCTTTACATGGATGATCTGTATGGAAAAACATCATCTGAAATAGAATTGCTGCTCAACACTGTCCGTATATATAGCCAAGATATTGCAATGGAGTTTGGCTTGGACAAATGTGCCACACTTCCTATTGTGGAAAATGAAAATATTGGCTATTGTTCTTCTATGCAAGGTTTAGACCCAGGTATTGTGCTAGACTGGGCTTTTATAATCTCACTTTTCAAAATTTCCCAAGCTTTTTGAGTTGTTTTCCCCTTGAGAATTGTCATCCATGGAATCCTTCCCAAACTCTGTCTAAGTTTATTGAAATTAGCTCTCTTAAAATCCAAGTCTCTAGCTTGACTTTGTTCTATTGTTTGTGCTTGCATAATGTTGAATTCCAATATTGCATGATCACCCCCCCCAAAGGTTCCTGTGGCTTCAACACCTTCTGTCATTTCATCTCTGTTAGTGAGAATTAAGTCCAATATGTCTGATCCCCTAGTTCCTTTCTCTACTTTTTGAGGGACAAAATTGTCTGCTAGGTTTGTCAGGAACCTGTTTGATTTTCTACTTGGTGCAGAGTTTGTCTCCCAGTTGATGTCAGGGTAGTTAAAGTCCCCCATTACTATTGTGATGTGCTTCCTACATACCTTAGTTAACTGCCTAGCAAAAACATCTATTTCCTCTGTTTGTTTGGGTGGCCTATAGTATACAACTATGGCAATGTCATCCCCCCCTTTTATATTGACCCAAATGCATTCAAGACAATTTTCCTCATCGTTGTGGTCTATTTCTGTAGAGATGTAGTTATTTCGTATAGAGAGAGCAACTCCACCTCCTCTTTTATTTGGTCTGTTTCTTTTAAATAATTTAAATCCCTCTAGCTGTGTGTCCCATGTTCTAAAGTACACTGAATCTTCTTTCTCTTTTATCTTTAACTAGCTGTACCCGGCCACGCGTTGCTGTGGCTCAGTCTCAATGCGCCATTGTGCATTCATCCCAAACAATAAGTTTGCATTTCTGCAATACTTTTCTCATGCCAGATACTTTGGAAATGTTGCACGTGGGAGTTTCAATGAATTGCATGTTCAATGGCAATTTCAAAGCGTCCAACAGATGGCGCTGTTTTTCAAAAAAAGCATGTTTTACCTGTCACAGGTGTGACATCTATATAATATAGGTATATAAAAACGCGCGTATTCGAATGCAACGTTGTGTCAAAATTTCAAAGCAATCGGTGAAGAACTTTCGGAGATTTAAGATTTTGAACAAACGAACATTTACATTTTTATTTATATAGATGTCAATCTGTCCATTTCTGCACAGTCTAAAATTTTCTTAATTAGTTCTTCCTCCGTTTTTAAGTTTTCATTTTTCCAATATTGGGCAAATACAATTCTTGCTGCAGTTAATACATGTAAAATTAAATATATACAATCTTTCTCGTAGTTTCCTCCTATTATGCCTAACAGAAACAGTTCTGGCTTGAAATCTATATGTTTTTTAGTCATTTTTTCCAACCATATGTGTATTTTTGACCAAAATCTTTTAGCTTTAGGGCATGTCCACCAGATATGATAATAAGTACCTGGTTTTTGTTTACATTTCCAACACTTATTTGATGTATTTTTGAACATTTTCACTAATCTCACCGGTGTTAGATGCCATCTGTAAAACATTTTGTATAAGTTTTCTTTGCAAGCCACCGCTTTCGTTAATTTAGCATTTCTTTCCCATAATCTTTGCCAGTTTTCTAATTCTATCTTATGTCCAAAGTTCTTTGCCCATGTTATCATTGCTTCTTTTACTTGTTCCTCTTCCATCTTTAAGTTTAACAAATATTTATAGAGTTTATCAAGTTTTCATCTATTTTTAGCATTATCTGGTCAAATTCTGTCTGTTCTTTATAAAATCCTGTTATTTTAGCATCTTTTTCATATCTCGTTTGAATTTGCAAGTATGGCCACCATGATAGTTCAATACCTTGTTCTTGTAAATCTTGTCTGTCTTTCAATTTCCCTTCATTGTCTAAAATATCTTTATAGGTCACAACTTTCTCGTAATTGATTAAATTTGGGTAAGCAAATGCTTCCATTGTTGAAAGCCATCCAGGTATTTTAATATAGATTTTCGCTTTTATTTTTTCCCATTCTAGAAGAAGTGCATTTCTTATAAAGTGGTTTTGAAAGTATCTATGTATTTTATTTTATTTTTTTATGAAGATTTTATTGATTTTCTTTTACATACATATGTTAATTTTTCAACCAACGAGCTGTCTGGAGTTAGCTATGCTAATACGTATTCAATTCCTAATCCTTCATTCTTTCCTCTAACCAACAATAAAATAAGTCCCAAGTTTGGTAGTAATCTGTGTCTTCTTTATCTTTCAATCTCATGGTTAATCTGTCCATCTTTCAATCTCATGGTTAATCTGTCCATCTCTGCGCATTCCAATATTTTTCTGATTATTTCTTCCTCTGATGGTAGTCCTTCATTCTTCCAATATTGCACAAAGATTATTCTCGCTGCTGTAGTGACGTGTAAAATCAAATATAGACTTTGCTTATTAATCTTTTCAGGCATTATACCTAGTAAGAAAAGTTCAGGTTTAAAATCAACATGTTCACCTAATATTTTTTCTAACCACGTATGTATCTTTTTCCAATAAGCCTTTGCTTTGCCACATGTCCACCAAATGTGATAGTACGTGCCTGGGTTGTGCTTACATTTCCAGCATCTATCTGACATATTTTTAAACATTTTTGCTAATCTTGCTGGTGGCAAGTGCCATCTATATATAAAACATTTTATACAAGTTTTCTTTATATGAAGTTGACATTGTTAATTTGTAATTTCTCTCCCATAGCTTTTACCACTTTTCTAGTTCTATATTATAGTAAGGTGACCAACCGTCCTCCTTTAGGGAGGACAGTCCTCCTTTTTTAAGTTCTGTCCTCCCTCGAAAAGTGTCCTCCTACATGTCCTCCTTTTCGATATTTGAAGACTAATCTGCAGAGCTTTTTTTTCTCATAGAACGCTCAGAACGGCGTTCCGGCACCTTTTTTTGATGGGTTTTTTTTTCAACTTTTGCATGAGCTGTGCTACTCCCCCTATTGGCTTCAATATATCGAAGAATGGTCTGAAACAAACATCACAGGAAATAACAGTTTTCAATGGTGTTTTTTGACTTCATCACAAGTATATTGGACAGACATTGAATCTTGTGTTGAGTTTTTATCTAAAGAAATGCCAGACATTAAAATAGACGACAATTGTCTCTTTGAAGAAATTAGAAGACTGAATGTATTTTTAAATTCTGAAAAATTAATACAATGGGAAAATAAACATGTTGAAATTGATAAAAGATGGGTGGAAATATTCAGCCATTTCAAAAATGAACATATTCCATGTGAAAATTTATTTGTTCAATTTACGTTGTGCTGCCCTGGAACTAATGCAGCAGTTGAAAGGGTTTTTTCAATTGCTAATGATTTTTGGAAAAGTGAGAAATCGAGATTGAATGTTGATACTCTAGCTGCAGCACTTGCCGTAAAATTCAATATGAAGGATATTTCTTGTTCAAATATTTCTAATATATTGTTAGAAGATGATACATTGACAAAAATATTCATTCAATGGAAAAGTACTCATTTAAATAATAATTAATAGGCATGTAAGCATAATTACAACATAAAATGTTATTGTTACAAATGTTTTTATTATGCATTTATCATATTATAGTGTATTCTGTATTATTGTTGCATTATTGTAATATTATTTATTTACAATATTATTTTCTTCAATTTATTTGTGTCCTCCTTTTTATTGTAAAAAAGTTGGTCACCTTAATTATAGCCAAAGTTTTTCGAAAGCCCATCTTATCATTGTTTAACTTGTTCACTTTCCATTTCCAAAATTAACAAAAAATTATACATTTTCTTAATTAGTTTCTCATCTGAGGTTAACAAAATCTTATCAAATACAATTTGATCTTTATAGAATCCATACATTTTCACATCTTTTTCATATCTATTTTGCATCTGTAAATGTGCCCACCACGACAGGTTGATCCCCTGATTTTCCAGTTGTTGCTTAGATTTTAAATTCCCATCAATATTTAGAGTATCTCTCTATGCCCATATTTTTTCAAAATCTACCAAGTTCAGATGTACAAATGCTTCCATAGTTGATAGCCACCCTGGAATTTTTAAGTATATTTTAGCTTTAATTTTTTCCCATACTGTTAACAAGGCATTTCTTATATAGTGATTTTGGAAATACTTATGAGCTCTGTTTTTTCCATACCATAAGAAAGCGTGCCACCCCAATTGTAAATCATGCCCCTCTAGATATAACAACCTTTTATTTCTAAGCATTATCCATTCTTTCACCCATGTTAAGACAGATGCTTGATAATACAACGCCCATACCGGCAACCCAAATCCTCCATTTTCCTTAGCATCTTGTAATATTTTCATCTTAATTCTAGCTTTCTTCCCCTGCCAAACAAAGTTCAAAATTAATGAGTTTAAATCTTGAAAGAATTTTTTCTCAAGTTTTATCGGAATTGTTTGAAATAAAAGTAAAATCTTCGGCAGTACATTCATTTTTACTGTAGCAATTCTTCCTAATATTGACAACTGCAGGTTCTTCCATCTGTGGTTAAGAAATTGTAGTGTCTCCAAGTATCTCTTACTCTCTTGGGTATCTGCTTTAGGACCACAATTTCTTTATTTTTGTATTGTAATGGTTCCTCTCTCATTTTTCTCAGAACTTCATCTCTTGTTGTTTTCTTTATGAATCTTACATGTACTTCTCTTGGTAGTCTATTTTTTCTTGCATAGCTCGAATTCATGCGAAATATTTCATCAATCTCGTTTTGCATTTCTGCTCTATCTGCGTTTAAGGCCTCCGCCAACAGCTCAATGATCACAATTGCTATGTTTTCTTCTCTATCCTCAGGAATATTTTGGAATCTCAAATAGTGTTCCGCTTTTCCCATTTCCACCATTGCCATTGCCCGCTCTAGCTCTTGTTTTGCTTGTTCTAATTCTTCATTTTTTTGCAATAACATTTCCACCTTTTTATCAACGTCCTTGGTTTTGTTTTCCATTTCCTGGATTTTCTGTTCATTTTTTTTTAATTAAAAGTTTTAAATAATTTTCCATACCATATCCCACTTCCCTCCCCCCCTCCCCCCTTCACTTCCCAGAGCTGGTTACAGGGTTATAAAAACAAAATCATAAATTAAATAACATTACCCAGATATACTACAATCAAATCCCATCCAAACATACTTTAACTCTACAAAATAGATAAATCTTAACACTTTACCAGCAAANCAAATTCATTTCTTTAGCATCCAAATCTTCCATAATACCTAGCAAAAATAACTGCGGTGTAAACTTTATCTTTTTCTTAAAAATATTTTGAATATTCCACCAAATCTTAATCCAAAATGCTTTTATATCCCTACACGTCCACCAAATATGAAAATAAGTTGCATCTAAACTTCCACATCTCCAACATTTGGGCTGTAAAGTAGGATACATGCAGGACAGTTTTTGAGGATCCAAATGCCACCTATAAAACATCTTGTAAAAATTTTCTCTTAAATTTTGAGCTTGAGTAAATTTTACATTTTTAACCCAAATTGTCTCCCATATTTCCAATGAAATCGATTCTTGAATATTTTGAGCCCATTTTACCATGCAATCTTTAACTAATTCCGTTTCAGAGTCCAATTCTATCAAAACATTATAAATTCTCTTTATGTGGGCTCGAGTTTGATCTTTAAACTGTTTTATCAGATTCACATCCTGCAAGGTAATACCAACTTTTTGATCTAAGTTCCATCTCATTAACAGTTGATTATAGTGAAACCAAGAATATACAATATTTTCTTGCTTCAAATCTGCTAAGGATTTAATTTGCCAATCCTGTCCTACCAAACTAAGTAATTCCTTATAAGAAATTCTATCCAAGTTAACTCCTCTAGATACCCCCTCTATTGCTTGTCCTGGAATCGTCCAAATGGGAATTTTATAATTTAATCTATAATAATATTTCTTCCAAACTCATAATAAAGCACTTCTTAGAATATGAGCTTTAAAAACTTGATCTACTTTCTTATAATAAATTAAGTATGCGTGCCAACCAAATAATAGGTCCCATCCCTCAAGGCAAAGTATATTTTTGTTTGTTAAATTAAGCCAATCACTAATCAATGTTAAAACCACCGCGTCATAATACAATTTTAGATTCGGCGCCTTAAGTCCTCCTCTTTCCCGTGCATCTTGTATAATCTTAAACTTAACTCTTGGTTTCTTCCCCGCCCATATAAACTTATTAATCCCCTTCTCCCATTCTTCCAAATTAGCATCTATTTTCAAAATAGGTATCATTTGAAACAAAAAAAGAAACTTTGGAAGAATATTCATTTTCACTGCTGAGATTCTCCCCAGCAGAGATAACTGTAATTTTTTCCAATCATTTAAGTCCTTTTGCACTTTTACCCATAATGTCTCATAATTGTTTTTATACAATTTAACATTAGAAGCTGTAATATAAACTCCCAAGTATTTTACCTTTCTCACTATTTCAAAACCTGTCAACTTAACTAAGATATCTTTATCCTTCATAGACATATTTTTCGGTAATATTTTAGTCTTATTATTATTTACCTTGAAACCAGAAACTTTCCCATACTGGGCTATAATTTCCACCAAGTCCCTTACCGAGTCTGTCGGTTGAGCTAGTGTCAGCACCAAGTCATCAGCAAAAGCTCTTAACCTATAATCATTCTTATTTACATTTATTCCCTTTATTATAGGTGATTCACGAATTTTAATCAATAAAATCTCCATTGTTAAAACAAATAACAATGGAGATAATGGACATCCCTGCCTTGTACCCTTCTCAATTTTAAATGCCTCTGTTAACCCCCCATTAACTAAGACTTGTGCTGATTGTTGTTGGTAAATAGCCCTAAGAGCAAACAAAAAATTTTCCCCAAAGTTCATTTTCTCTACGACTCGCAATAAAAACCGCCAGTCTAGTTGGTCAAACGCTTTTTCAGCATCCAAAAATATAAAAGCCGCAGGGATTTGATTATTCTTATCCAAATACTCAATTAAATTAACAATTTGTCTTACATTATACTTCATATATCTTCCAGTTATAAATCCAGATTGATCACTATGAATCAATTGCCTCAACACTTGCATTAATCTATTTGCCAATATTTTTGAAAAAACCTTATAATCTGTATTCAGTAAAGATCTCAAAAGATTGTTGCTTAAGTTCAACCTGTGAATCTCCTACACTTAATGACATTGCTCCTTCAACCACTTGCTCTTCAAGCATTCTTTCATTTCTGTTAAATCGTGGAGATGGTGGTGAACCTGCCTTCAGGACAGAAATGTAAAAATCTCTTGCTTTTAAAATTGTGTTAAGTCTATAACGTGTCCCCACATGGCTCACCACTATTCCAACAGGTATATCCCATCTAAATTGGATTTGTCGTTTTTTCAACTCTTCAGCCAGAAAAGCAAAGTCCTTTCTTTTCCTAAGTATTTTAGGAGGTATTTCCTTTAAAATTATAACATCTTGTGCTACAATTTGGAATCTCTGCTTATAGAAGGCTTGAATAATTTCATTACGAATTGATCTTCTGNNNGAAAAGCAAAGTCCTTTCTTTTCCTAAGTATTTTAGGAGGTATTTCCTTTAAAATTATAACATCTTGTGCTACAATTTGGAATCTCTGCTTATAGAAGGCTTGAATAATTTCATTACGAATTGATCTTCTGGAAAAATAAATTACAACATCTCTTGGTAGATTTCTCTGTCGTGCGACCCATGAATTTACCCTAAAAAATGTTTCTATCTCTCTCAAAATTTCTTCAGGTTCACAGGCCAAAAGAATAGCCAAATCTGCTGCAATCTCTTCTTTCAAATATTCTTGCGCATTCTCCTTCAGTCCCCTTATTCTCAAAGCATATTCCATGTCTCTATATTGTGACATAATAATTTCGTTCTGAGTTATATCCACATTATCCTCTACTTTTCCAAGTCTGTCCTCTAATCTTTCGACATTTTCCACCACCTCGTCCACCCGTCCATCTAAGCGTTCTACATGAGCTGCTAAACCTTGAAAAGCTAACAATATATCCTGTCTCATCTCGTTGTTTTTTTCTTCAAAAAGCTCAGCTGTCTCTATTCTAATCTGTTTTGCTGTATTCATTAAAGCGTCCTGTAAATCCTTAAGTGTAAGTGCGGGCGGTGGGGGAGAAGGTGGAGGCGTCTTGGGCTTAGGTTGCTGTGAACTTTGAACAACCGGAGAAGAGATCGGACCTTTCGGAAGCGCAGAAATTCCAAGGCGTTTTGAAGCCATTTTTTTTTCTAAAAACGCTTCTTATAAATCTTGTATAATCTTGTAAAAGCAACAGTTGCAGAATATATATATATATATAAAAAAATAGAAAACTTGCACTTTACATAAGCTAGCAAAATCTGTTACATTATTTCGTTGTCTTCACTTAAACACCAAGTAAAAGTGAAAGTCTCTTAAGTATCATTTCAAACAAAGAAACGGCTTTCCGCGGCCATAATTTTCTTCTTTTAATTTAAATCGTAGATGAAGAAGATACTTGTTTATTTTCTGAGTTAAAGTCTCAAATTATCCAAATTCCAATCCTCCTGTTCAGCTCCGTCTGCTTTTTAATTTTACTCACGGTCTCTTTAATTAGCAGATGTGGAAGCAGCGTCTAGCTTTGTTCCTAAGAACAAAGGCGACCCGAGGTGCAGAGAAAACCCAGACTCCGAGGGAGTTCTCACCTTCATTCTCCAAAGAAAATTTTTTTAGAGAACTAGGGAACTCGACCTCTATCCAGGAAAGCTCACCTCCTCCCCTTCACCCGGGGAGAGAGGCTCCAAGCCGCGGAACAGCTGTTGAACGCCGTTCCTTCAGGCTTTAACGCATCCCCATGGCGGACGGCTTAAAAAGAAGCCGCCATCGGCGTGGCAGTCACCACCGGAAGTCCTTCTGTTCATTTTTAATAATCTTTTGATTTTGGGCTTCAAATTACGCCTTTATGTCCAGAATTTCTTCACTTACTTTCGCCAGTTTACTTTGTGTCTCTTCATGATTTTTCTGTGTTACTTCCTGACTTTTTTGCATCATCTCTTGAATCAGTTTTAATGAGGCCTGTATTTCATCTTGAGCAGTGCTTGCTTTCTTACGTTGCAACATTGTCCCAATAGATCCCTGAGTTGTTGGACTAGATTGTCCCACAGAGGGCGCAGAAGAGGTTTTCTTTGCAAGTCTGGTAATATTTGATGTACTCATTTTGCGGCTCACAGTCTTAAACTAATATCCAAGGTATAAACAGGAGCCAGCTGTTGTAAGGCAAGTCCACCTCCTCCAGTCACGTCTTGAATTTAAAACGTTCTCTTTCTCCAGATAGTGTCTGTTTAGTTTTAGCAAGCGTCAACAAATATAACTGTAAACAGTCTTTTCGCTTATAATCTCAAACCAAGGCACTATATTGTTCACAAGTGTCTGTCAAGGTCATTTGTAGTAAAAACACTTTTTTCCTCCCCCCCCCTTTTCTTGGTACTGTCGTTTCTTTTTTCGCCACTAGATGTCCTCCTCGGCTTATTTATCAATCTCTGATACTCTTAAAGTGCTCTCCCCTTGTTATAATTACTCGCTGCTTTTAAATTAGTCTTTCTGGGGATCTTTACTCTTTCGGCTTTTCCCCATCAGGGTCTCAACATTTTTCAATCCACAAGGAGAAGGAAAAGACTTCAGCTCACCCAGACTCAGCTCGTTGTTGAAGATCAGCTGTTTTGCGGAGCTTCCCTTCTGGCTGGAGACGACTTGGGCTGCCTCGGCTCTCCTGGCAGCCTTTCTTTTGCCCCTTTAGAGGGGTTCTTCAGTCCGCTCAGATTGGTTGCCACCTGATCCAAGCTCCTGGAGTATCCCTCTTTCTTTGTTGCCCCTCCAGGGCAACTTTCCGCCCCTTTAAGGGATGCTGGGCAAAGCGAAACTGAACTGAGAAGCTGGGGCTCCAGCTTCTTCCATCTGTCTCGTCCTCAACCAAACCGGAAGTCCCGAAAGTATCTATGTATTTTATTCTTCCCATACCACAGAACCTCCGTTCCCCACGGCTAATTTCACCCTGCCAGGGGGACCCTAGATGGGTCTGAAGTCGCCCTGTAGAGGTGACCACGAAGGAGGGGCACCCCGTTGATCACGAAGAGATGGCAATTGCTTCATTTGATCCGGGGAAAGCCCTCTGAACCCGACAAGAGAAAGGCTAGCCTCATGCCAGCGTCTAGCCCAAGCTACTGCAGCCAAAGTCCAAGAGCACTACCAAGGACAACGGTGAACAGCGTGCTTGGAACTGGTGAGAGTATTTGATCTTCTCTCCCTTATTTTACAGTTAGTCCCTGGGAAAGTTCCCCAAAGCAAACAACCTCCAAAAGTGAGGGGAGGGGACTACATTCCCATTCCCCCATAGATGGAAGTGGCGAATTAACCTTTAAGGAGGAAAGAACTTTATTGAAATTAAATTCAAAATACTAGAATCTGATCAAACTTAGAAACTAAAACAAACTGCTAAGATTATATTCTAAAGGATTTTGATTGAATTACATAAAAATAAGAAAAATAAGAACTTTTTGTCTGAAAGAGCTGGAAAATAAATATTTGCTGACATCTAGTGGACAATGAGAATATAGCACATTAAAGACAATGCCCAGAAACAAAGAAAAAAAATCTGTTCCCATGAACTCTAATAACCTTCAAGAAGATAGTTGCTAAGGAACAGAGAAGAGATTGCATACTGGGTCGGCTATAAGATTGGAAAGTGTTTGAAGGAAAAGAAATACTTTGATTGTGGTTTAAATTTATGAACTGTTTAAAAACTTTGATCTATGACAAATTATTGAGAAGGGAAGTTACAGGAAGGATTTAAGCTGGCTAAATATATTGAATTGAGAATTGACTCCTGAAAGAAAGAATTGTTATAAAACATTGATTTACTGAAACCTTGACAACTGAAAATTACAGTGGATTACAAAAATTATATATAAAAACAAGAACTATACAAAATTGGACTGTATGGATTTTGAGTTTTGGTTAGCTTGACAAGGCTAATTACAGAGACTATGGCATTTATGATGGACTACTCGAAAGGGGGAGACAACATGGATATGACATACTCATCAAAAAATGATGACTTCCGGTTTCGGAATGCGGCGACGCCGGTCGTGCCTGGAAACTTCTCTCCAGGCCATCCGGAGTTTCCTTCGCCGGTAGACCCCCTAGGGGGTCGAATGTCGCCCTGGAGGGGCGACCACCAAGGAGGAGGCTTGCTGGTAGTTAGGGGGGGCGGCAGCTTCCCCGAGTCTCCAGCTTCTCCTTAGGGCCGATGGAGCAAAGATCGGCCTGCAAGATGGCCGATCACCCTGCTGCACCAGCCGAAAGTCACATCGTCATCTAAGCTTTAAAGACCCACCGCGGATGATCCGGGTGAGACCCCTTTTGTTCCTCTCCATACCCCTGCTGTTTTTGCCTGTAGAAGCTGTTTGTGATATTATTTCCTCGTCTGGAGAAAGCAGCTTTAGTAATTGTGGGAACAAACGTGTTTTACAAAAAGGACAGAAAAAATAAATAAATATTCATTTAAAGACTATATTCTATTCCTACTTACATTGTGCTGAAGAAAAAACTGTTTTTTGTGTTCTTTGGAGCGGTATTATATCGGCAGAGTACTTCTTTTTCTATTCTCCCTTTAAAAGATAGAAAAAAGGGAAAAAATGGCGTCTGAAGAAGTCTTTTTAGCTCACTGAGGACACCTACTGGTCAAAAGTTAATATTGGATTGTTGTTTATTTGGAAATGAGAGAGCTTTGGCCTTCAAACTGTTTTTCAAGAAAAAAGATAATTTGAGTTAGCTGTGTGATCTGTGGGGATGGACAGTGTTCAATTGTAACCTTCACTAAAAAGGAAAAGGATTTTTCTTCAACTATTGCTAAAATGGAGAAGCCTCAATCATATTTAAACTGTAAACTTATACTGGAAAAGATCTATGAGGCTAAAGAAGAAATATGTACTACAATAAAAGAGGCCACTACAGAACTAAGAGCCAGAATCTCTACTTTAAAACTTAAAACTGACTCCCAGAATACACTTGACTACTCTACAAAACAGATTATACAAGAAGAGGTTTTAACTGAGGATAAGGAGAATCCTACTTTGCCTTACAAGCAAGACCAGGAAAAGCAAAGACTGAACATTGGACTTCTGAAGCAACGAGGCTTTATGGACAAGAGAAACAGAGGATTAAATCAGAGATCAAGATGGTCTGTATCGAATCAAGTGACACTACAAGCAACAAAAAGAGACCTATTATCTGGAAG
>NW_015390086.1:29836-35869 GCF_001527695.2 Protobothrops mucrosquamatus
GAATTGAAAATGTTTTTATTTAAAGTTAATTTGATTATGCTAGAAATTGATGAAGCTTGAAAACAGGTTCAGGTTGAATAAATTTAAGCTAGAATTGGATATTCCAAATATACTATGCTATTTGAGGGAAAAAGAGAGGGAATATTTGATGTATTGATTATATTATGTATATATGTCTTGTTTTAAGATGTTTGATTACACCAGCACCATGGTGTGTCCTGAATATGTTGCCTTAAGAATTTAAAAAACCAATAAAATTTGTTTTAAAAAAAAAGATAGAAAACCACACTTAATATCTACTCCAGAAAGATTTAGCCTGAAAGATCAAAGACCTTTAGAAACGCTTCAAGACAAGACAAATACTTTCTAAGACGAAATTTATGCAATGCTACGACAGATACAAATTACAATAGACTTAAACCACAAGGAGACTAAATATAACTTTGATACTATAAGTGAATATACTTCTAACTTAAATCTACAATCAAAAAACATCCAAAGAATGATGGTAAAGAATGAACAAACAATCCAGACAACAGAATGTGAACTAGAAAAAAATGACTTAACTGGTGAAGTTACAAATGAAGGAAATTATAACTTAATACAAACAAGAAAATTTTTACAAGACTTGGATACAACAATAAATATGGAAAAGATACCTTATGCATTAGAACGTCAAAATAAACCTGAGAAGAAAGAAGACTTAACAAAATGGACACTGCTAGGAGAATCATTGTTTGGGAGACAAAAAGCATACATCCTATCTACTATGTATCCTCTACTCCTAACAATAACTCCAAAATACAAGAACTGGACAAGTTGAAAATATTAATTTGGAAAACAATTTGGCAAAGAAAGAAGATTAGAGACGGGCTGAAGAGACTGGATTCGCCCTACCAGATGGAATATTATATGAGTAAACACTTGTTTGAATATGGCTAAAGAAACAAATAACTTTGGCCATAAAGGGACTTTAGAATAAGTGGGATAAGAGATATAAGTAATATAGTATTTTTTGATAAGATACAAAATGTAAAAATATTAGGATGTTGTAAGTGAAGGAAAAGTTTGAATTTTAAAGACAAATCAAGTTTGAAAAGATTTAGGATTAAGGAATGATTGAAATATTTAGGGGAAATTAGGCTTAACAAGAACTCTGAAAAAAAGGATATATAGTGATTTAACTAATTTTTACAAATAGAAGTGAAATATAAATTGACTAGAAAGAGGTTTGTCTGGTATTTTTAGAGTTAACTTAGATGATGCTGGGAGGGGAGGAGAAAGAATGTGTGTAGGGAGTAAACAAGATAAGGAATATGTGGGCTACAGAACGGAAGTGAACCTTTGCCCTTCGGGCTGATTGGAGAACGTGATTTATGACTGCAAGAGGAGGGGAATAGGCTGGAATGTTATGTGCAGGGGAGGAGAATTCAGATCTTGGCATCCCTCCATGCTGTGCCGACACTGTTACACAAAATAAAGACTTTTTAGGAAAACAATGCCTGGAAGTTCTTTGAAGTGTTTCATTAGTCGGAACTATGACAATGTTATGGATAGATGTTATGATAGACAAGTAGTATAGTATCTCTATAATATATGAAATATGAAAATACTGGGATGATATATTTAAATGGAAAATTTGGATATTTAGATGTTAAATACTGGGAAAAATATGATTGACAAGAATTTTTTGAATATTATGGAGAAATTGAGCTTAAAAAAGATTTATGAAAATAAGATACATGGTGAATCAATAAGATGATTCTTACAAAAATAACATAAGCTGATAAGAAAAAATGTTATATATGGGCGCTACTATTGTTGGTATAAATATAGAAAATGTTTTTATTTAATCATTTAAATATGAAAAATATTAAATATTAGAAATTATATTTGTTTAACGTTGTAGAAGGAGAATACTACTGGGTGAAGAGAAGATCAAGGAAATATATTATTAATTGATATACTAATTATGGAAATATAAAAATTAATTATTATTGTTTATTAACTATTATTAATTGTATATTCTTTTCTAAAAAAATTATGAACCAAGACAACACGCTGTATACCAGGCACTAAGGTAGTTGTTGTAAAAAACCAATAAAACTTTTACAAAAAAAAAAAAGAAAAGAAAATTTGTGCAAAGATCGATGGCACAATGGAAGACACAGTTGCAGGTCAATGGCAAGAGACAAGGAGAGGTTAATATCAAGAGAGGAATATTTCAAGGAGATTCATTATCACCACTAATATTTGTTATTGCACTGTTTCCTCTGTCAACAATACTGAATAACTCAGGCCATGGCTATCAAACATCAAAAACATCTGCTAGACTATCCTACCTCTTTTACATGGATGATCTGAAGCTGTATGGAAAAACATCATCTGAAATAGAATCGCTGCTCAACACTGTCTGTATATATAGCCAAGATATTGCAATGGAGTTTGGCTTGGACAAATGTGCCACACTTACTATCAAACAAGGAAAACTAGTGAAAACTGAAGGAATCAAGATGCCCCACGAAAATAACCTTAAGAGTCTGGATGAGGAAGATTACTACAAATACTTGGGTATCCTTCAAGCTGACAACATCAAGCACACTGAAGTCAAGAAAAAGATTAGAGGTGAATACATCAAGAGAGTGAAGAAGATCTTAAAGTCCAAACTCAACGGAGGAAATACCATGAAGGCAATCAACACCTGGGCAATTCCAGTCATTAGATACACAGCTGGAATAGTGGACTGGACTCAAGCAGAACTAAAAGCAATGGATAGGAAGACCAGAAAAATAATGACAATGAATCATGCCCTTCATCCACGCAGTGACATTGACAGACTCTATCTACCAAGGCAAATAGGTGGGCGTGGAATGTTGCAAGTACATCAGATGGTTGAAGAAGAAAAAATGGCTTTGGAAGAATATCTGAAGGACAATGATGAAGATGCACTGAAATTAGTATATCAGGAAGGCTTACTGACTACTGGAGAGATCAAACTGGCCTACAAGAAAGATCAAATGAAGAACAGAATGGAGGCATAGGAAGACAAAGCATTACATGGCCAGTACATTAAAAAATAGCTGGGAAAGCAGATAATAATAAGACCTGGCAATGGCTAAGAGCAGGAAAGTTGAAGAAAGAGACCGAGGGACTAATTCTGGCTGCACAAGACCAAGCCTTAAGGACAAATGCATACAAAGTCAAAATTGAGAAGACAGCAACAGACAGTAAGTGCCGCTTATGCAAAGAAGCTGAAGAAACAGTGGATCACCTGGTAAGCTGCTGCAAGAAGATCGCACAGACTGACTACAAGCAGCGGCATGACAAAGTAGCAACAATGGTGCATTGGAAGATCTGCAAGAAATATCATTTGCCTGAAAGCAAGAACTGGTGGGATCATAAAATAGAGAAAGTCATAGAAAATGAAAATGTTAAATTGCTCTGGCACTTTAGAATTCAAACAGACAGACACTTGCCACACAACACCCCAGACTTATCAGTTGTTGATAAGAAAGACAAAAAAGTCTGGATAGTGGACGTAGCAATACCTGGAGACAGCAGAATAGAAGAGAAAGAACTGGAGACAATAATAAAATACAAATACAAAGACTTGTAAATAGAAATAGAATGACTGTGGCAAAAGCAAGCAAAGGTAGTACCAATAGTAATAGGCACCTTGGGCGCAATCACAACCCCAAAACAACAAACACCATCGGCATTGACAATTTCACCATCAGTCAATTGCAAAAGGCAGCTTTACTCAGAACAGCTTACATCCTGCAACAATATCTGTAACACCATCAAACATCCAGATCTGCCTATCCCAGGTCCTTGGAAAGGACTCGATAGGTAGACAAAAATGCCAAATCCAGTCTGAACACCTGGCTGACTGTGTGATGAACCATAATAATAATGAGCCTAGAACCTCCTGCAGTGGCCAGGATGGTGTTTGTATCTCCTTTCAAGATCAGAGCATTTTCTTCATTTCAGATGTTTTAGCAATGCTTTTTAATTTTGGGTAATTAAAATGACAGCTATTTTGGATAGAAATGAGGAACATGCAATCAAGATTAGTTTTTACACTGGGCAGCTGTGTGGTCAGTAAGGCTGTATTAAGCTTCAGATTAAATTTAGAAGAGGTCTTTCAAAACATGAATGGATGTGAACATAGTATCTGTCTGTGACTTATTAACACAACTGAATCATTTTACAGTATCCTGTAACTCAGACATGTCAGCTGCCTGCACTAGCATAAGCAGAGGAGGATCAGCTGATGATTAGCATCGATGAGCAGCAACAGATTACATCTGATGAGGAACAGCTGCCACCCCCCACCTGATCTACTGGCACAAAGAGCAGAGCATAGCGAAGCACAGAGGAGGTTGGTGAGGCTACTTGCGAGGAAGCAGCCTTGCCCCTCCTAATAAGAAATGCTGGGCTTAGGGTGATTTAGCCAGGCATGGGGGAAGGTGCATTTGTCGGAAACAACCGTTTGCTTCTGCAATGCACTCTCTTCAACTTTGTGAACTTTGGACCTTGCTTTGTAGATATAGGACCGTGGTGGCGAACCTATGGCACGCGTGCCACAGGTGGCACGCAGAGCCCTCGCCCCAGTCCTAGGCCTTCAGCTGGGTTTTATAAAACCTTTTCACTTTAGTCCTCCGCCGCCGTGTGCCAAAAAAAAAAGGTTCAATCAATCAATCAATTTCAACTTCTCGCGGGGAAAAAAAAGATCACACAAAGTTGGAATTGATTGATTAAACTTTTTAGTCCCACCCAGTTTCCTGTTACCACCGCAGCCATGCCCACCCAATGGGCCACACCCACCCAATGGGCCACACCCGCCCGCCCAACGATACATAAGTGGGTTTTGGGTTGCAGTTTGGGCACTCGGTTTCTAAAAGGTTTGCCATCACTGATATAGGACCTTGCTTTGGCTTTGTGGACTTTGGACCTTGTTCTTGTCCTGTGGATTTCAGACCTTGCTCTTGCCTTGTGGATTTTGGACTTTATTATTGTCTGGTGGATTTTGGACCCTGCTCTGTGGAGTTTGAACTTTGAACTTTGCTCTTGCCTTGTAGAATTGCAAACCTTGCTCTTGTGGATATTGGACCTTGTCCTTGGGACTGTGCTCTTGTGGATTGGGGGAGTCTGTCTCACGGAAATTGGGGCTGAACTTTACCATCATAACTGTGGAACAGTTTGGGGGCTGTCAGGTTACTTTGGGGAACTGCTTGATTCACATATAGTTGTGCAATAAACTTACTATACTAGCACCTGCTCCAACTTGTGTGACTTGGGTCAGAACAGAAGCTTTTTCAACTTACTAACAAGGGAACTGTGTTCCCTTAGTTTATATGACTCTCCTGGGTTAGGGAGAGTCTTAGAATCACCTTACAAGATCCTCCATACAAAGTCTACAGGAAGACTCGGGGAGCTGTGCTTCAGAGCAGCCGGTGAGCCATTCAGCTGGGGTATAGGGCTGCAATCACTTCGCTGTTGAAAGAGCAGTCATTTTGGAATTTATTTTTCAGACAATAAGTTGTGCCTTTCACTTCTTAAACACTTTATTGGATTATCTTTATGAAGCTAAAAGAAGCTCTTTTCAGTTACAGCCTGTAAATTCTTTTAAACAAAGAGATTTTATTTGGTCCTGTTTCTATTGGGATATTGCTTGTGGTTTTTATGCTTGATATAGAAAAAAAAGAGATTTAGAATTTTAGTTTGAAGATTTAATATCTGTAAGTTATAGAATTCGCTTGTAATAAATATAGGTGTAGCGCTACCTCTTTAGAGGCCGCCAATGCCCAGGCCCTCCCAGCCACAATCCCCCCTGTCCAGCCTTGCGGTAATGTTCTTTAGAGATCGGTGAGATGTCTTACAACCGGAACTCATGCAGCATTGATGGGTGGCAGGCTCTTCTTGTTGAAGCAGGATTTTCAGGCACGAACTTAACCGGTCACAATGGTTGATGCCCCGAAGATGTATATAACAGCTCAGGGCTGCTTTAGCAGCAGGAGTAACAAGCCCCTG
>NW_015390086.1:36032-62504 GCF_001527695.2 Protobothrops mucrosquamatus
CCTAGCCTCTATTTAAAATACCCTTGATAGAAAAATAAAATAAGCTTCCAGACCTTCTCTTCTCAACTCCAACCACCCCGGCCTTCTCCTTTCCTTTCCTTTTCTATCCTTCCTCCTTCCACTCACGCCAGCCACACCCAAAGCCAACTGCAGCTGTCCCAATCTTTTCCTTCCCAGTCAAGCTCCTGCAAGCACTCTCCGGCAGTCCCCGCTACATAGGTAATGTAAAAAGTTAAGCTTATAACTGTATTAGTATTTTTGTCAACTTCTGAAATGAACCTGGCTGAAGCCATCTTTGTCGTTCTGAGTTGGAACGCCTTCAGCTACCAGCCCCCTATGACAGTGACGACGAAAACGAGAATGATCTGATTGTAAGTCAAGCCATCCCTCCCTTCACCATCTCCGCTAAACGTACAGTGCCAAAGAGGGGTCCAAACAGAATTAGACATCCTGATAGATTCAGGCTGCACCCGATGCCTAATCAACCTCCAAACAGTGCTTAAACTGGGTATCCAAGCCAAACGATTGCCCTGGCCATGAAATTTGAACAGGTCGATGGGTCATTAATTGGAGGGTCACCTGCAACACACCTCATCGAACCAGTACGACTGGAAATGGGACAGCATTGGGAAATTATCCAGTTTGTGGTAATCCCAAAAATGATCGAAACTGTAATCCTGGGGATGGCTTGGCTTGATAATTGGCAACCTACCATATGGTGGAAAAATGGGGTGAGAACCATGAGATTAGGATAGGGCCCTCTCCCTCCTACACACTATGGTCAAGAAAGGGAAGCCACCTCCATTGAAGCCAGACATGGACCGATTGAGCCTTTGAAAATTGCAACTGAGTGGTTGCCCGGGGTCCAACTCATTCCTAAGGAATACCGAGATCTGGCCGAAGTGTTCAGTGAGAAGGAATGTGATGTGCTCCCCCCTCACCGAGCCACTGATTGTGTGATAGAGATCCTGCCAGAAGCAAAACTCCCTAAGCCAAAAATGTATTCCATGACCCCCAGAGAGATGAACGAACTTAGAGAGTACATTGACAAAAACCTGGGTAGGGGTTTCATCCAGCCAGCTAAATCACCCGTGGCTGCCCCTGTGTTATTCAAAGAGAAAAAAGACGGGACACTGAGATTGTGCGTGGATTTCAAAGGCTTAAACACTGTCAGCGTGGAAAACATGTACCCACTCCCCCTGGTGAAGGACATGTTAGCTCACCTAGCTAAGGGGAAGATTTTCACTAAGCTGGATCTGTGGGAAGCTTACTACCGAGTAAGAATTAAGGAGGGAGATGAATGGAAAACTGCCTTTAATAGTCCGCTGAGGAGTTTCCAATTCAAAGTGATGCCCTTTGGGCTCCAGGGAGCTCCAGCCATGTTTATGCAGCTGATAAATAAGGTGTTACATGACCACCTATACAAGGGAGTCCTAGTTTACGCTGACGACATCCTCATCTTTACAGAAACAATGGAGGAACATGTCAGATTGGTTTGCAAAGTACTCAAAAAATTATTAAAAGCAAACCTTTATGCCAAGCTATCTAAATGTGAGTTCCATCAACCACACTTTGATTACCTAGGACAGTGATGGCGAACCTTTTATAGACCGAGTGCCCAAACTTCAACCCAAAACCCACTTATGTATTGCCGGGTGCTGGGTGGGCATGGCCTGCCGGGTGGGCGTGGCTACAGTGGTCATGGCAGATGGGTGGGTGTGGCCAGGGTGGGCGTGGCCAGCTCGATGTTGCTCCTGGGGAGGGATGCCTGTGGGGGCTGGGCAGGGTTGGTTGGTCTCTGGCGGGTGGGGCGGTGGGCAGGAGGCTGGTTCTGTGGGGTGAGGCGAGGCAGGGCGGGGGTGCCATGTTGCAGGGTGAGGCAGGGGCCGGGGTGGCTGCTGCCTGACACCATCGGCCCCCGCACACAAAGGCCAGCAAGTGCATGGGTGCTGGGATGCATCCGGCCACGTGGGACCTCAGAAAGTTAGCGGGCGGCTGGTTGAAGAGGACGGTTGCCATCTCTGGGGCATGGCGCGCGTGCCCACAGAGAGGGCTCCGAGTGCCGCCTCTGGCATGCGTGCCATAGGTTCGCCACCACTGACCTAGGACAAGGCTTTTCAACCAGTGGCACGGGTACCACCTGTGGTACATTGGCACCTGGCAGGTGGTACGCGAACATCCTAGAAAAATGGTAGCGGGGGAGGGGAATGAGCTGAACCGGTGGCAGCACTGCACAAGCCTGAGCGAGAGATGGCTGGGGCTGTCACGGCTCAGTGGAAGCGCCAGGATCAACGCTTCTTCAGGACTGTCAGGGCTCAGTGGAAGCGCCAGAATCAGCGCCAGGCTCCAGCTGGAGCTCGGCGTTGATCCTGGCGCTTCTGCTGAGCCCAGAAGAAGTGCCGATCAGCTGGAATGTTGCAGCATCTCCAGGGTCTTGTGATTTACATTCAGATGCTTGGCAACTGATTCTTATTTATGATGGTCACAGTGTCCCAGGGTCATGTGAAGTTACCAAAACCTGCTGCAACCACCCAGCAGACGGGGGGGAATAAAAACCAAACACCCCCCCACCTCACCCCCACTGCCAATCCTCAACGGAAATGCTCACAACAATGAAAACCTCGGACAGGAGGAAGAGCGCCGCTGGGTGGGCAGGCAGGTGTCTTGTTCGGCACTTTTTTCAGTGTCATTGTAACTTCAAACAGTCACTAAGTGAACTGTTGTAAGTTGAGGACTACCAGTACTTCATCACTTTTTTCCTTTTTTTTTTTGGTCATCAAGTTTTTGACACCTTGCTAGGCAACTGGTGGTACTTTTAGGTATATCCTAAAAGTGGTACAATGGGTGAAAAGGTTGAAAAGCCCTGACCTAGGATACCGAATCTCGAACGAAGGTGTGGAGATGGACCCAGGAAAGGTCAAAGCCGTTCTTGAATGGCAACTCCTTCGGACTTGCAAACTGCTACAGAACTTTTTGGGGTTCGCTTTTACCAGCAATTCATTCCCTCCTTTGCTAAAATAGCCCTACCGATTACTGAACTTTTGAAAACGGGTAAAGGGGGGGGGCAAAACCCCATCCCAGTCAACCTTTAAATTGGACTATGGAATGCCAAGCAGCATTTGAAGAGCTCAAAAAGCTGTTTGCAGGAGAACCAGTCCTCAAACATCCTAACCCTGAGGATCAGTTCATCATTCAAGCGGATGCTAGAGATGTTGCAGTGGGTTCAGTTCTTCTTCAGAAAAACAACAAGGGAGACCTGCAACCGTGCACTTACACCTCCAAGAAACTCACCGACAGAGTGGTGATGGGCTGTATGGGAGAATGAAGCATTTGCTGAGCGATGGGCATTGCTAACCTGGCACCATTTCCTAGAGGGGAGTAAGATACCATTTGAAGTGTGGACTGACCATAAGAACCTTGAGGCACTTAGAACCCCTCAGAAGTTATCCCCCAAGCAGATTCAATGGGTGCAATATTTCAATCGTTTTAACTTCTCTCTAAAGTACTAATGAACTTCCCAGCTGACGCCTTGTCAAGAATGCCACAATACAAGAGCCATCACGAGGAAGTGGTCAATGCTATCATCCCCTCACCACAAAAAGCCGCTCAAGTCAGCACTAGACATCAAGTTCAAAAACAATCCACCGGCCCCAACGGCAGCTTAACCCAGAAACTTAGAACCGAATTGAAATCTGACCCCTGTGTCAAGCTTCTACCCTACAGTCTTTAGAACCGCTACATGCTTCTAATTTGCCAACAGTGTGGGAGGGAGAGAGGGGAGAATTTTGAATCCACAGGTGTCCTTATTAGTGTGAGATCCAGAGCTGTTGAAGAGTTGTTTTGGTGAACTAAAGTTTCTTCTTATAATAATTACTGAACAATGTATTGGACAATGTGACCCAAACCTGTCAGAGAGCGGAGGGAAAGTTCCATCCTTTTAATTAACTGCTTCCCGCCATTTCCTCAGAGCTAGCTTTCCTTTAACCTTGCCAGTTTGTATCTGCTCAATAAAGTATACATTAGAGAATGCAATGGCTCTGGTGTTTTTCTTTGGTTGGGCTTTTCAGCCGGAGGTTGACACATGTGGTTTGAGGAAACTTCAAGCCTCGGAGTTCTGATTTATTTGGTTTCATTAGTCGGAACCTTGACAATTTTACTGCATTGGAAATGGTCAGAAATCAACCTTTTGTTTTTTCTTTTTCTTTTTCCCCCCCTAAATCTTGCACAACCCTTTTTCCTTAATTTTTATTTTCCATTGCATTTTATGTTATAATAAACTTCAATAAAATACTTTTAAAAAAGGAAATCATAATTCAAACTCACCCAAGTTGCCAAGTTTTTGATCATAATTCTGACAACTGATAGCATTAAGTTCTGAACTCACTGCATGTCTGAAATTTTCCACCAATCAACATCTTTGGAGATTAAGAAGTAACTGTGTCTGAGAGTCTCCTTTACATCTAGGTTTTTTTCTTTGCTATCAAAATATAGCTAAAATGATGTGTTCAGCATACCCAAGGCAGATTACATAAGAATAGTTTTCTTTTCTTGGATATTGTGAGTGGAAGAGCACGAAGCACAGTGCCAGTTGCTGCTTTCTACTATAATCTTTAAATGTAATTTTTCCATTCCCACTGATAACATATATTTCCAAGATAGATCAAAAGATAGCTCAAAACCAACAAGCCACTGAATACGATAGCAGTTTATGCTACAGTTATGAAAAACACTGAAAGATGGAGCCCAAGGTTTCACAATAACTAGCAGAGTGAGAATGGATTTTACCACTCCAATATCTTCCATTTGCTAGGAGAATACATTTCTTTCTTTTATACTGGAAAACACTTGCTTTATTTGGGCATACTGGTAAATACTTGCAGTAAAAAGGTGGCTGTAATAATTGCAACTGAAATAGACCAGCAGCCTCACATCTCACATACAATTTCTGTTTAAAATAAGTAAATACAATTATTAGAATTTATGGAATTGTACTGTTAGAAGGTAAAAGCCTCCATGACACCTTGTAGCCAGACCACACACTAATCGTGGCCATGCCTGACCCCAGGAAACTCCAGGTCACAAAACAAAGAACCATTTGAGCCTTTCTGCCAAGTTTGAAACTTTGAATGAAATTGATAGGAAGTTGGTAGACACTGGTAACTCAATCAAAACCATTACAAATGCCCCCAGGATATGGAAATCCTTTACACATACAAGATTCCCCAAACCTGGACCCAAGGTCAACACCAGGGCACACAGAGGATGAAACTGGCCAAAGGTGACAGTCCATTCAAGTAAACACTCCTTTCAGGTATATAAAAAAAGATCCCTTCCTCTGTGTAATTGCCACCTCCAGCTGCAATGTTAAGCCAGTTAATAAAGTAAATAAGTGGAAAACCCCACAAGCTAAGCAGGGTGCCTAACCACCAAGTGCCTCCTTTTGGCTATCCAGCTAATTGCAGCTTCCAATAATTCCTAGAGGGCAAGTCCTATCCTTGGGAGGATCAAAGAAAATGTTTCTCTATAAAGGTAACCATCTCAAACCTGTAAGTTGTTGCAACCTTCAATTGATGTACCGCACATTATGCTTTTGAAATAAACTCTGCCTCTGCTCCAAGCAATTCACCCTGTGTATTTTTTAGATGACCCCGCCTGGATTCCAACCTAGGACTTTTTTCTAACACAATGAAGTACAGTAAATGCATATGCATTTGGACAAGCTATTCTTTGTAATACACATTTTTTAAAAAAGAAAGGCACTCACTTTTTAATTTCACGGAGCAACATTCGAATGAGGACAGCCTGTAAGGGTTCAATCATTAATCTCCTCCACATATCAAGTGCTAGCTGTCATGGTACAATAGAAAACAAGTGAATAACAGAACTGTCATTTCATTCATTCTTATTTTTAAAAAGATGCTCGGTCCTAAAGGCTCCAAAAACAGAGGAATAAACTGAAAGGGTACTAAATCGCCAATAAGCATAACAATTCCTCCTCTTATGAAGGAGATCTCCAGCAACTGAATTTCTACCAAATCTAAAACTGGCTTCCTATCATTTCAAAAGAAGTAATGGAGGAATGTTTCCTTGTGTTTTTATCTACCCCACAAATTACTCTAGGTTGAAACCAGTGAAAAATTATGCCAATTCCAGGCTGTCCCAAATTGCATGTAATATCCAGGAATAAGTAGCACTTTGGAACTGAAGAATTATTTCTTTGCCCTTGGAAAAACAGACATGACAAAAATTCAGTGCTTAAACAAATTAAGTAGAGTTTAGCAAATACTGAATTCTAGTACTTTATTAACCATTCCAAACAGTAAGTAATAGAAATATATATTATAGAGCAAAAATATTATATATAACCACCAGCAGTTCCAGTTCCTTGATAAAAGTAAATGTACTATATACATGGTTTTGAAAGACAGTTTAGCTCCCATTCACACTTCTGTGGAGGGAGGGGGTGTACATGTAAGTTTTAAATGCACTCAAAATGAAACTTTTGGAGTGCTCCCAAATGGAAATTAATTTAGGGATGCATGAGGTAAAGATTTTATTTAAAATACATGATTTAAGAGTTTAATGAAAGGAATATTAACATTGTAGAAGAAATAATTAAGCAGCCCTTGGTTCATTTTTACTTTCAACAAAAGAATTAAAAACAAAATTAAACACTTATTTAAAAATCTTAAACAGGAGCAATTAAAGGTTACTTTTTGGGGAACTGCTATTTCTCATATCTGTCTATCAGCCCTTTGAGGTATGCAAGATCAATAAACAGGCATGGCAGGGACTCTAGGAATGTTTTTTATTGTAGCAGAATAACCAAATCTTGAAAGCCTATTAGAGTCCTCTCTGCCACATCTTATACCAAACAAAATCAAGGCAGAGTAATTTTTGAGTTTTTTTCTCATACTTTCCTCTTTCTCAAGATTGATAATCTTTTTCAGAGAATCTTCCCTTAACCATTTGATCATTCCTTCTCCATTTTTGAAGGCCAGGTTTAGATCCCTTACAGCAGGGGTCCCCAACCCCCGGTCCGTGAACCAGTACCAGGCCGCGGCATGCCAGCAACCGATCCGCACAAACAAGCAAAGCCCCATCCGTGGGATGCAGGCAGCACACAAACCCACCCACTCTCTGGTCCGTGGAAAAACTTTCTCCACAGAACCGGTCCCTGGTGCCCAAAAGGTTGGGAACCTCTGCCTTACAGTCTATGTGTTGTACATATATCTCTGACACACCTCTCACCATAAACATATATTGACAAGTACTACATCTTTGGCTGATTTTGGGCCCTTGGAAATCAGTGTAACTTAGTCTTGACTTAAATCTCATTGATTGCAATGGAATCCTATCTATTACTTTTTATTCATGAATTATTCCTGACTCTATCTTCAACTAATTCCACTTGACTTTTATTTCATAGAAAAAAAACAAGAACAAATAACCATTCAGAGTTTGCTAGTAGAAATGTGATATAGATAGGTAAACAGACCTTACTGTTTTCTTGAGGATAATAAGCAAAAATATAGGCTAGGCTTAAGTACCCCTACAGTATTTATAAAGCGATGTTTCTCAACCTTAGCCACTAAGATGTGTGGACTTCAACTCCCAGAAGTCCCTAGCCAGCATTGAAGTTGAAGTCCACACATCTTTAAGTTGCTAAGGTTGAGAAACAATGCTCTAAAGTATTAACTTTCTCCACACTGTGTTCTGAAAAGGTCCCCACTAGCTCTATTCTTATCTACTTCCAATTAAAGAGGCTACGTCAAACATTGAATACATTCTAACAATTAATTATATTTGGCATTTCTGTCATCAGGACCTTGCAGCCCATATCTGCTCCTTTAGGGTTCACCCCTCCTATCTAGATACAGCAATTTCAATTCCTCTGAATAAGTAAATCGAGGGCTAGTTAAAAGCCAATAATAGCTGCAAGTGTTTTCTGGTGAACATTCAGGAAAATAATAAAAGCTTTGTTTTACTGATCCAACAAAATAGACATGATTTTGAAAAGACAGAAATCATCTTAATGGACAATTAGACAGTCACAAAATATGTCCTTTATAGTTAACTCTCTAAAGTTCTTTTCCATACTACTTACCTCTCCAATCTCCATCAATGGATCACTCATATCCACACCTCCATAACCATATTGAAGATCAGCTTCAGTCAATTTGTTCTTTTTAATAAACTGTGTATTGAGGTATCTGTGAAAAAACCCAACACATTTCTTATCAAATATTTACTAAAACTGTTCTATGGAAGAAAAAAAGTCAGGAAATGCAGAGCATTATTGTTTTACATTTTTAGACCCAAGTAATACGTATGCATGTAAGATAATGAATTACTAACACATCCCAAGCTTGGTTGGTGCTCAGTTTTGGCTGAGTTACTGGAGAAATCAGTTGGCAGAGAGAGCAAAATACAAACGTACAATCTCTGACAACCTTGGTCTTTCAGTCCAATCACTGTGGCCCTATTCCTAATTAAGGTTTCCCACAGATAAACTGACCTCCATACAGAACACTCTGCGGTAGGGGGACTGCCCTGATGGACATGTGATGATGTAAAAAGTTCTCAAGTTTAAAGATGTTTTAAGGCAAACTGTCATGTAGAGACTGTCAGGTAGCGACCTAGAAGTTTCCTGCCTATTTAAGACACCCAAGAGCAGACACATCTGCCTATTGATGAAAATAAATAAAAGGGCAGAAGTCTTAGTCAGTGGAAGAGACTGTTGGTGGTTGTCAGACATTGCTGGTGATGCATGTGTGCTGTATGAATCCAGGCATAGCAGGAGGAGAAATCTGAAGCTGAGGATCCAGCAGGAACTGAAAGAAAGATCTGTGGAGTGGACTAGCCAGTAGAAAAGACTGCAGCATTTAGAAAGAACTGAGCAGATATCAGTTTGATAAGGATGTACAAGGTAACTATGACATGATGGCTTGACAAAGATGCTGGAATTCCAAACAGTTTAGAAAAGCACTATTTTTTCCTGTGTTTTCCTCTCTAGTCTAAAAACAAGCCTGAGAAATGAAAGTAGTGAAGCTGTTGACTGGAGTGAGCATATCAAACCTGTGATAAGAAATAATTCTGTGAATAAAGGAGGGAGGAAAAGTGACAAAAATATTGAGAAAACGTATAGTTTGTGGTGCTACATGTATCCTCTTCTATTGAAAAGTATAGTTAAGGCAGTGTTTCTCAACCTCGTCAACTTTAAGATGTGTGGACTTCAACTCCCAGAATTCTGGGAGTTGAAGTGCACACATCTTAAAAGTTGCCAAGATTGAGAAGTGTTTCCCGCGCTTTCGGGCAGTTCTACAATAAAGTCTATAGAGATCTCTCTCCAGGGTGCTGAAGGGTTTGCGACTGGTTGCAGAAGGCTGGGTGTTTTTCCTTGCCTCCGTTTTGCCACTGTGCAGGTAGGGCAGCTGGCCACATAACTCTCCAAGTCCTTCTTGATAGAGGGCCACCAAAACTGTCTTTTTTGAAGGTGTAGGGGCTTTGCAAATCCAAAGTACCCAGCTGCCTTGGAATCATGGCATGTTTGCATAGTCTTTAGTCTCTGGCTAGCTGGGACATATAATTTCCCCCCTACCCATGCGAGCCCTTCACGCATAGAGCAGAGGTTTTGGTGGTTGAGGAACCAGTCGTCTTTCTCTAAGGCTTGTTTAAATTCCAAAGTGATAGTGGTGTTTAACAGTGGGTTGCCTTCTGACTGCACTCTCGTGGTCACTGGTGCTGCTAGCTGTTGCGCCGGGAGCATCGGTTTAACTATCTCTGTTTTTACACTGTTATATTGTGGAAGCCTCAATAAAGTGTCTGCTAGAAAGTTTTTTCCCCAGGCAGATAGCGTAAAGTTAAAACACTGGAAGTGTTGAGCGCCTGTTTGGGGGACAACTTCCTCGGGGTTTTCAGTGCTTCCAGGTTTCTGTGGTCAGTCCAAACCTGGAAAGGGATTTCACTCCCTTCTAGAAAATGTCTCCACGTAAGAAGGGCCCACCTCACTGTGTACGCCTCTTTCTCCCACACGGCCCAGCGTTGCTCTCTGTTAGTTAATTTTTTTGAGGTGAAGGCACAGGGCTGTAATTGTCCCTTTTCGTTTTCTTGGAGCAATACTGCACCCACCACCACATCGCTAGTGTCAGCCTGAATGACAAACAGCCACTCAAGGTCTGGGTGCTTCAGAATTAGTTCCGTGGAAAAAAGTCTTTTTTATATATATATAAATTTTTGATTTTTTTAAATACAATTCAAAAGTACTTATTCAACAAACGTGTTGTCTGAGTTTATCATTCACCAATACAAATTGAATTCCTAATCCCTTATTCTTTTCTCCAGCCATTGATACCAAGTTTGAAAGTATTCTGTTTCTTCTTTTTCTTTCAACCTCAGAGTAAGTCTGTCCATTTCCGCACAATCTAGTATATTTTTAATTATTTCTTCCTCTGGTGGTATTTCTTCATTTTTCCAATATTGTGCGAATGTGATTCTTGCCGCTGTTATCACATGTAAAATCAAGTATATACTTTGTTTGTCAATCTTTTCTGGCATTCTACCTACTAAAAAAAGTTCAGGTTTAAAATCTACATGTTTTCCCAACATCTTTTCTAGCCAAGTATGTATTTTTGTCCAATATCTCTTTGCTTTAACACATGTCCACCATACATGGTAATAGGTACCTGACTTGTGATTACATTTCCAACATCTATCTGACATATTTTTAAACATGTTTGCTAGTGCCATCTATAGAACATTTTATATAAGTTTTCTTTATAAGAAGTTGACATTGTCAATTTATAATTTCTTTCCCACAAGTGTTGCCATTTCTCTAAGTCTATATTGTATCCAAAATTCTTTGCCCATGTTATCGTTTCTTTTACTTATTCATTTTCCATTTTCAAATTCGATAAAAAGTTATACATTTTCTTAATTAGTTTCTCATCAGAGGTTAATAATATCTGATCAAACAAGGTCTGCTCTTTATAAAATCCATACAATTTAACATATTTATATCTCACTTGCATTTGTAAATATGCCCACCATGATAAATCAATACCCTGATTTTCCATCTCTTGTTTAGATTTTAAATTCCCTTCAGAGTTTAGAATATCTTTATATGTCCATATTTTCTCAAGACTGAGTAAATTTGGATGTACAAATGCTTCAATTGTTGAAAGCCATCCTGGAATTTTCCAGTATATTTTACATTTTATTTTTTCCCATGTTAGTAATAATGCATTTCTAATATAGTGGTTTTGAAAATATCTATGAATTTTATTTTTCCCATACCATAGGAAAGCGTGCCAACCGAGTTGTAAGTCATGTCCCTCCAAATACAACAACCTTTTATTTCTAAGAGTTATCCATTCTTTTACCCATGTTAGTACTGATGCTTGATAATATAAAACCCATTCTGGCAAGCCAAAACCTCCATTTTCCTTAGCTTCTTGTAACATTTTCAATTTAATTCTAGCTTTCTTTCCTTGCCAAATAAATTTTAAAATTAGAGAATTTAAGTCTTCAAAGAATTTTTTCTCCAGTTTTATAGGTATCATTTGAAATAAAAACAATATTTTTGGTAATATATTCATTTTCACTGTAGCAATTCTTCCTAAGATCAACAGTTGCAAGTTTTTCCATTTTTCCATGTCAAGTTTTATTTGATTCAGTAATTTTATATAGTTATCTTCTTTTATCGTTGATTCCCAAGTATTTAACCTTTTTGAATATTTGTAATTCTATTTTTTCTGACATTTGTTTTTTTTTGTTTATCTGTAACATTTTTAACTATCACTTTAGTTTTTTCTCCGTTTATCTTCAGTCCTGTGTCTCCAAACTGTTCTATCTTTTCCAATAATTTAGGAATCATCTCTAAAGGTTCCTCTAGGATGAATACCAAGTCATCTGCAAATGCTTGCAATTTATAAGTTTCACCTTTTATTGCTAGTCCTTTAATTTCTGGGTCTTGTCTAATATTTCTATTTAAAACTAAAGTTAAAATAAATAACAATGGAGATAGTGGACATCCTTGTCTTGTGCCTTTCCTTATGTCGAAATTCTCTGTATAATCTCCATTTATAATCACTTTTGCTGTTTGCTTGTGATATATTGTTTTAATCATATTTATAAAATTTTGTCCAAAGTCCATTATTTTTAGTTGTTGAGTCATAAATTGCCAGGAAACATTATCAAACATTAAGCGAACTGTTGTAAGTTGAGGACTACCAGTACTTCATCACTTTTTTCCTTTTTTGGTCATCAAGTTTTTGACACCTTGCTAGGCGACTGGTGGTACTCGGATATTGCCATATCCTAAAAGTGGTACAATGGGTGAAAAGGTTGAAAAGCTCTGCTCTAGGCAATTTGTGTTTCCTCGTATAGCTTGAATTCATTCGAAATATTTCATCAATTTCCGTTTGTATCTACGCTCTATCTGTTTTTAGAGCCTCCACCAGTAGATTGATAATCACTTCTGCTATATCTTCCTCATCTTCAGGTATGTTCTGGAATCTTAAATAATGTACAGCTTTCTCCATTTCCAAGGCTGCAACTGCTCCTTCTAAGCTTTGATTTGCTTGTTCTAGCCTTTCATTTTCTTCCATTAATGCCTCCATTTTTTAATCAGTTTCTTCTGATTTATCTTCCATTTTCTGAATTCTTTGTTCATTTTTGGCAATTATTTGTTGATGAGCATCAAATTGTGTCTTTATATCAAGCATTTGCTCATTTAGCTTATCTAGGTTGTTTTTTGTCTCTTCATGATTTTTCTGCATTGTTTCTTGAATTAGCTGTAGTGTGGCTTGCATCTCTTTTTGAAAACTGTTTTTTCTCGTTGTAACATTGTTTCAATAGATCCCTGACTTGCTGGGCTAGATGTTCCAGAAGAGGGTGCAGAAGAGGGTTTTTTTCGTAATTTTAGTGAGATTTGGTGCACTCATTTTTCAATTGAGCAGGTTTTGTAAATCCACAAAGAGAAAATGAAAAAGAAAAAGAAAAAAAAGCCAACTGCCTTAGGCTATAATCCAACCGTGAAACAAGCCAACTGCTTTAGGCTAATCCAAATGTTCCAATTAGTTTAAAGATGTAAAAAGCCCTCTATTTCCAAATAGTTTCTATTATGGTTATATCCAGGGTCAAAAGATATGATTGTAGAAGCTCTTTTCTAGCATAGAGTCACATAAAGTTCTTTTTGTTTACAGCAGGTGTTAATTCCAGGTCAGCAACTTTTCCAATTCTTTTGGTGTTATTGTAGTATCTCCTCTCACCACTAGATGTCCTTATTTACTCTATTGTCTATATCCATTTTAAAAAGTTCTTTTTAAAATGCTTTCTCACAGAAATTAAATAAAAAATATTTTCCGTTGTAAAGGTTAGCCAAATTTTCTTTAAATCAGTCCCAGTTTCATTTTTATATATTCTTTTATATTCTTTAATTTTGTTCCCCCATTTAAAATTTTTCGCCGTTTTTAACTCCCTTCTTCCCAAATCTTTCTAGGGCTTTGCTTTGGAAATTTATCCAATCAGGGGGTTTTTATTTCTAAGTCCACAGGGAAGAGAAATAAAAATCAGTCTTACCCAGATCTCAGCACGTTGTTGACAATCAACTGTTCAGCGGCATGCCGTGGCATGCCGCAATTCTTCACTTTTTTCCCGGTTGTCTATGACTTGGGCTGCCTGTGCATTTACAGGCAGCCTTTCTTCTGTCTGTTTGAAGAGGTTCCTCGGTTCGTTTGGACCGACCGCTGTTGGCTCCAAGCTCCCAAGGCTTCCCTTCCTCTTCGTCGCTTCTCTGTGGCAACTTTCCGACCCCTTGGGGTCTCCAGACGGAGCGAAATCAGGCTAGGAAACCGGAGCCCCGATTTCTTTTGCCCGTCTCATCATGACACCAAACCAGAAGTTTGGGAAAAAGTCTTTTTAGTTTCTCAAATGTGGCTTGGCATTCCATAGTCCACTTTAATGGCTGTCTGGGTTTTGGCTTATCCCCCCCCCTTCGTCCTCAGTAAGTTTGTGATGGGGAGGGTGATTTGTGTGAATGAGGGGATGAACTGCCTATAGAAATTAGCAAAGCTGAGGAAACTTTGTAACTGCTTCCTGGTGCGAGGGACCTCCCATTCCAAGACAGAGCGCACCTTTTCTGGATCCATTTCCACCCCCTCGTGTGATATTCGGTAGCCTAAGTAATGGATCTTCTCTTTATGGAATTCACACTTTGAAAGCTTAGCATACAGTATAGCTGCGCAGACTTTAAAACTGCTCTGACCAATTTCACATGTTCAGCCTTTGTTTCGGTGTAAATTAATATATCGTCCAGGTACACCAAAACTCCCTTATATAGGTGCTCATGTAGCACCTCATTTATCAACTGCATGAATACTGCAGGGGCTCCTTATAATCCAAAGGGGAGCACCTTGAATTGAAAACAGCCAAGGGGGCAGTTAAACGCAGTTTTTCACTCGTCCCCTTCTCTGATTCTGACTCGGTAATAAGCCTCCCGTAAGTCCAGTTTAGAAAACACTTTTCCCTTGGACAAGTGGACCAGCATGTACTTCATGAGGGGCAAGGGGTACACATTTTCCACGCATACTGCATTAAGACCTCTATAGTCCACACAGAGACAAAGAGACCCATCTTTCTTCTCCTGTAATAGCACCGGAGCTGCCACTTGGGGTCTCGCAAGCTGGATGAAACCTCGAGCCAGATTTTTATCTATAAACTGCTGCAGTTCCTCTAGTTCTCTAGGGGTCATGGAATATATCTTGGGTCTTGGGAGCTTGGCTCCGGAGACAATTTCAATAGCACAGTCTGTGGAGTTCATCTGAGCCCCTTTTGCTGAATACTTCAGCAAGGTCTTGGTACTCCCTGGGTATGCCTTTTAACCCATCGCTTCTCGCCACTGCTTCTCTGTCCGGGCTTTCCTTTTCTCCCTGGGGTTTCTTGGGGGGGGGGTTGGTTCCTTTGGGAACTTCAAGCTCGCTTCCTGCCAATCTATCCTCGGGTTCCACTTTTTCAACCATGCCAATCCTAGGACAAGGGGCCATTCCATTCCGGGTGCCACTATGAATGTTAGAGTCTCAGAGTGGCTCCCTAAGGTTAAGCCCAGGGGTTTGGTGGCGAAGCTGGCTGGGACACCCCCTGCGACAGACCCATCGAGCTGACAAAATTAGATGGGTTTTTTTAATCTCCTTAATCAGACCCCCAGTCTCCCTACTAAGGTTGGGCTGATCAGGCACCTGGTGCAGCCCGAGTCTATTAGGGAGTTTAGGGCCACCCTTTCTTCCTTGCCCGAGATGAACAGTCTTATGGGCAATGTGATTGGCGTGATTGGCTCACTTACCAAGGGGTCATCATTGTAGTCGCTCTCAGGCATCCCTGGCTTGTCCTCCTGTGGGGTCGGAGTTCCCCCTCTTGGTTTTTCGGTTGGAACTCCACGACCTTGGCGCTTTTCAGGGCTGAGTTCTTCGGGTGTTGAATAGGTCTCACGGGCTTCCCTCCAGACAGTCAGTCTCCCTTCTTTGCTGGGACTTTCATGTGGCACTCCAGAGTGCAATGGCCCTCTTTGCCACACTTGAAGCAGGCTGTTGAGCGCGGTTGAGCTGCCGTGAGTTTGGTTGCCTCTCCATTTCCAGGGGAGACCTCTTCCAAGTTTTCCCCACCTGGTATGGGTTGCGGTTCTGGTCGTTCTCTGCTTCTTTGGCCAGGATGCACCAGTCGTGTAGGCAGACTGGGGCGATGCAGGCGATGCAGGCATTGTACAGGTCGTTGTTGAGCCCGTCCTGGAAACAGCTCACCAGGATGTCCTCAGGCCAGTTGAGGTGGCACACCAGGTCTCGGAATTCCTCCATGTATTCGGCTACGGGGCGGCACCCTTGCCTGACTGTTTTTATGCGGTCTCACGCCTTTCGATCGGCTAGGTGGTCTTCGAAACGTCGTCTCAGGGCCGACATGAAGCGATTGAAGTTCCAGAGCTCTGGAGCATTGGAGTTGTGTAGGGTCACCATCCAATGGGGTGCAGCACCTTCCAGGGTCAGGATGACGATCCTGACTCTAGCTTCCTCACTGGGGAGGGTCCTCCCATACACTTGCATGTAGGTGAGAACGTGAATGAGGAAGAATCCCAATTGCTGGGGATCCCCATCGAACATCACCCCAAAAGGGACCAGCTTTGGTTCAGGTTTGGGTGGCAGGGCTCTTCCCCTGGCTGCTCGGGGAGCGTTTACTCCTAGAGGCCCAGCCCGTTGAGGGGCGGCTGGAGTGGCTGCCACCGTCTTGGTAGAACTGTCTACCCCCGCTGCGGTTTCACTAGTCACAAACTCGCTCTTGCCTCCCGTAGCTTCTTCGAGCTGTTCCTCACCTCTCCCCCTGCATCGCTCGGACTTTACTTTCAGGTCCTGAAACACTTCCACCATGAAGTGCATTGCCAGCTTCAGGATCTGGTCAGCAGGGTCCTGCTCCCCCTCAGTCTCATCGTCATAGAGCAGTTCCATCTCACGTTTCCAGCTCCCCAAGTGAAGATTACGTGTTGGGCTCTTCTGTCCCAATCCTCTCTTTTCCCCACGCCAACCAACCACCTCGGTCTCATGGATTCCTCCATGGCGGCTGTCTCTGCCATCCATTCGGAGGGACTCTCTTCAGGGTGAGTCTTGGTGGCAGACTCTTCCCAGCACTCGGACTCATCCTACTTGCTGCCATGGAGCAACATGGTGTGCACAGTCCCCACGGTAGGGCAGACGCCTCTCCAGGTTGACCACTTTGCAGATCTTGCTTAATGTAAGGTCCTGCCTCAGCTAGTACTCCCAAGAAAGCAGAACTCTTGAAACAGGCATTGTTTCAAACAGGAACTTTTATTGAGAGTCAGTGAAAGCAGAAAGGCAAAGCAAGATCTGAGGGATTCCCATGTAAACTGTTACATTAAAGTTTCCCTTCACAAACCCCTCCCCAATGTCCAACTGTCCAGCCCGTCTCCAGCCAATCCACAGGTGTGAAGTTGTTATGGGAACCGGAACAACATGGGATGGTTCCCAGGTGCTGTGTCTTCTTTTTACAATGGCTCGGAGATAAGGCAGATGACTCCTGGTACATTCCTCCCTCTCTTCACACCCAAAGCAATACATCAAAGGTAGAGAGAACAAAGCAAATACATCCGTGAGCCCCCCTCCCAATAGAGTGAAACCTCCCCCCTCCCATCAGAATGGCAGAGCCCCGAAAATATGATTTTGAAGGGGTTCTGACAGTACCTTTACGAGGCTCTACCATTGAAAATTTGGTAAGCATGTTCACAGCAAGTGTCAAAACTGCAAATGTGCTCACTGGACCAAAACACTAAAACAGTTAAGATTAATCACATTTCCAAATTCCAGAATAAGTTCAAAATGCATTTACCTATATAAACAATCCATATAGTCTGCCCCTTTACTGTATTCATCCCAGTTTCTATGATACATTACCAGTACTTTTTCTTCAGAGTCCAAGATTGTCTGTGAAAAAAAATATAGAGAAAAAAATTATTTTACTATTCATGTATTTGAAATGTTAAAAAGCAACTCAATGCATAATAAATTAAACTCTATACACTATTTCAAGTATTTGGGAGAAACCATAAGTATTTAACACTCCTATATCATATTTCAGAAAATAAAAACAAATGACTGTTTTCTTCCAGCAGACTATAGTTGCTCTCTACTTAATACATGCACACTTCTTAATTCTGACATTCAGCATTAACATTGTTATCCATTCCATAGTTACCTTGTGCAAATGGCGTACATGATTTTCCAAAAAAAAATTAGTTTCCATATAAAGTCTCTCCCCAAGAGGTTCGGGATAGGCCACACACAAAGCATATATGTCCCTGGATGTCAAGTCAAGGCTAAAATATGTTTTAGGCTTTTGTAACTCAAGTTCTAATGAGAGCTTGACAGAAAGGAAAAAGAAAACCAGTATCTTGCTGTGGTTCCAAAGAAGTTGACTCATTTGCTATTCCAGCTGCAGTTCACTCTGATGAAGAGTAAGGGTTTTCAAACTTTTTCAGGCTGCAGGGAAAAAAATCCTGGAACCCCTGCCTCTCAGACAGTGTAGAGAACACTTATGGGTAGAAAGGAGGGCTTTCTCCAAAAGATGGCACCAGAAGGGATTAAGTGCAAAGCATCCATATATTCATGGCATATTGTATAAAAGCCCTTTGGACTGAACAGTGAATCTGTGGTAAGGAAACTATCTTTCAAATCACTGTTTTCTAAAGACCAGATGGTTTGTTCAAGTATAGAGTACAAGCCTGTTACTCACTAACCCATCAAACCTAGCTATAGAATTTCAACAAGTAAAGTCTGTTGGAATACTTGCCTTTCTTGAGGCTAGAAAGCCTGATCCTATTGCTCAAATTTTGCCTATCCTGTGCCAACTTTTCTTAGGGCTTGCTTAGCATTTTGGTGGGTTTTTAGCCTGTCTAGGTACCACTGCTGTGAAAATACAATACAGGGGGAAAGCAGATTTCTCCAAAAATTGTTTTTGCTTCTGTGTTAAGCTGAAAACCACACTCATTGTGCAGTTCACAGATTACTATGGTCTTAATTCCTAAAAAAAACCCACCCAATTTCTTCAAAGAATTTGGAACAACCTTGGAAAAAAGATGATTGAGGAAGGATATAATACTTTTTATGCACTTGAAAAGATATCTCATAAAGAAAGTCATGAAATATTTTTCCTTGTTCCAGAGTGCAGGGCAAAAAATAATGGCTTGAAACTACAGTTTGGTCTAGAGCACAGGTCAGCAACCTGCGGCTCTGGAACCGCATGCTGCTCTTTGAGCCTTCTCCTGCGGCTCCCAGCCTCTTCTGCCATTTGCAGAGAGAGAGAGAGAGAGAGACAGAGAGAGGCACTTGCGCTTCCCCCCCCCTCTGTGTGTGTGTGTGTGTGTGTGTGTTTGTGTAAAAAAGAGAGTGGCCTCACCCTGTTCCACGAGCTGAAAATCTTATTGGGCGGGGCTCCTCCCTTTGCTGCGTCTCTGCAGGAAGCAGGAAGGGGAGGAGAGAGCCACCTTGTTGGAGAAGAGCTTGAAGCCAGCTTGCCAGGTGAGCAGAAGATTGGAGAGAGGGAGAGAGAGGGGGGAGAAAGAGAGAGAGGAAAGAGAGAGGGAGAGGAAAGAGAGAGAGGGAGAGGAAAGAGAAAAAGAGAGAAAGAAAGAGAGGAAAGAGAGAAAGGGAGGGAGAGAGAGAGATCCTTTTGACATCTAAAATGAAGATAACACTGCATATATCCTTTTTTACCTTTATAAAAAGGGGAGTAGAGGCTCTCTACCCGCGCTAAACCTCCAAGAAAGGACATCCCCTGCTATTACTTACACTGATACGGATTGTGTGGGAAGGACAACTTCTAGTAAGAACTCGGTGCCTGGAGTACATTCTAGTATAACCGGCCCAGTGACGAGATCGAAGAGTCGTGCACATGCCCTAATTAAACCTATAAAGGGACTTTCCCATTGACCAGCATTCTAAGCCCTGAAGATGTCGGTAGATGCCAACGAAAGCTAGGCACTTTTATTGATTTCTATGTGTTTTAAAGGTTTTTAATATTCTTAAGAACTTTTATCTCTAAATTATTATTATTAAATTATTTATTGTATTCCCTGGTGCTCACGTCTATTGACTGACTTTGAACATGGATATACCCGGGGATCACATTTTTAAAGTAATTTCGATATATATATCTGAAATTACTTTAAAAATGTGATCCCCGGGTATATCCATGTTCAAAGTCAGTCAATAGACGTGAGAACCAGGGAATACAATAAATAATTTAATAATAATAATTTAGAGATAAAAGTTCTTAAGAATATTAAAAATGGTAAAGATACCCGCACCGTTCGTACTGGGGGGTCCTTCATCGCTCTGGCACCTGTTCTGTGGTTCCGGTATCACGCTATGTCGTTTAATGAATCTAGGGGGGTAACCGTTCATACAGCATATGCGGAATAGGTATTTCATCTCCGTATGCCGTATGAACGGTTACCCCCCTAGATTCATTAAACGACATAGCGTGATACCGGAACCACAGAACAGGTGCCAGAGCGATGAAGGACCCCCCAGTACGAACGGTGCGGGTATCTTTACCGTATATTAACAACGTATCAGAGGCCACTGCTAGATTACTGGCGCCGTATAACATAAAAGTGGCCCATAAGCCCAATCAGACCTTACGGGCTAAGGTTATGCGTCCAAAGGATCAACTTCCCATTACTGAAAGGTCAGCAATTATCTATAAAATAAACTGTACGGGGTGTAGGAGCAATTATGTAGGCGAAACTTCTAAGAGGCTAAAAACACGCCTACAGGAGCACAAATTGGCAGTTAAATGAGCGGAGCCATACTCCCAGATTTGGACCCACATGTCCGAACAAGGACATGGTTTCGATTTCGAGAACACCCAAATCCTTGCCAATGACACCACAAAGGGAGGTCGCCTGCTAAAAGAGGCATGGTTCTCAGGAACTGATTCCATCAATCGCCATGTCAATTTGTGCCCCACGTATCAAGCCCTGAGAGCGTGGAACGTCAGCCGCCGCACAGACGGTTTTGGAGGATCCAACTTTGAGCTGCATGACCAGAAGAAGAAGATCCCCCGGCACCTGCACCCCCCCACCAACTGTTCACCCAACACCGGATGGACAACTTCCACTGGGTCATCAACGGATGGTCCTTGATGAACATTTTCCACGGGAACCGGCAAGGCGTCTGAAAAGCAATCTTGTCATGGAATGGAGTAACAACATGCACAACGGTGGAACGGAGTTTGAAGGATAAGAGGATGGAGGGTTGAAAGACCGTAATAAAGAGGAACTCCTTTTCAATGGCACCAATAGGCATAGGATGACAACTCGTTCAAAACAGAGGGAAGGACAACATCCCCCCCCAACGCTTTTAGCAACTCCCCGGCAGCGGTCTGAACAAGTGAGCGCTAGCAATGGGATGGTTACGGAGGGTGCCTGGGAGGGGTGTGAGGATGAGGAAACAAGAAGGGGGCGTATGCCACGCAGAACCGAGGTGGGCAGGAGAGAAAAGAGAGAACCTCCGCTATGGTACGGGGGCAACAACAAGCAGGAACGGAGTGGAGACGCGGCGTGTAAGAGCAAAAGGGATGATCCCCCCTCCCCTCTCCGGACCTGGGATGCAATCACGTACGGAATATGGGAGGTGCTACACGAAAGAATGCCGGCAGTTGCTGGCCCCTGAACATGCATAACCTTACAATAACGAAGGGAGCGGCACGGGAGGAAACACAGACTCGAAGGAGGGGGGGTGAATGATGACGTGAGCAGTATGCTGGAAGCACGGCAGGATCAGCTGGGGCCTGTTACTCGCTCCAGGAGCCGTAAACTGACATTCGGCAATGATATATAAGACTTCAACCGGCTGTTGCCTTTTAGCCCTGACGATGTCAAACGTTTTGTTGACGAAAGCTAGGTAGATTAAACATTTTATATGTATTCTCTTGGCAGTCTGTATTTATTTTGATATTATGATTTTTCCCAAGAGTCGAGTTTTTAGTTTTATTCTTACATATATATAATGCTAAAAATAAAAGAGAGATTCCTGGGTGTACTCATATTAAATAACAGAACGTGATCACCAGGAAAGTATAAAACGTTAAAAGTTTTAATAAAAAGGTAAAACCGTTCTAAATGAACGGGGGAGGGGGAACAAACGCTAATACCTGTACGGACAAGGGAAATGAGAACGGAAGTCAAAAAGGTGGGGAGGGGGGGAGGTCCGTTCATTTAGAACGTCCTAAGGAAGAGGGGAGGGGGAAACAATCTGAAGACGGCAAATATAGGCTGGATTGGAGCAAGATCAAATGCCCCCCCCGGGCTGCGGACACGGAGAGGTCGGGGAATAAACGCTGACACCCGTACCGACAAGGGAAATGAGGACGAATTAGCCAGCTGTGTGGGGGTTACGATGGATGCAATGATTGGTCAGCCAGGACCGGTTACGAGGTCGAGAAGCCGAGCGCGGGCGTTGGCTTGTTTATAAACTGTTTCTCCCATTGACCTGTTTATACCCTGATGATGTTGGCAGAGGCCAACGAAAGCTTGGTTTTACCTTTTTATTAAAACTTTTAACGTTTTATACTTTCCTGGTGATCACGTTCTGTTATTTAATATATATATATATATTAAATAACATACATACATATACATACATACATATACATACATATACATACATATATATATATATACACACACACACACATATATATACACACACACACACCTATACACACACACACACACACACATATATGGTCTCTAATTATGCTAAAAATGCGAATCCTGGGTAAATCCATACCATAAAACAATCCGAACACCAGGATAATACTAAAAACAAAACTGTTTAATTAAAAGCTGAGCCTTTCGTCGGTCAGCACTACCGACATCATCAGAGCGTGACGATCTAAGATCATGCACCCGAAAGATCCACTCCCCAATGAAGAAAAATCTGCAATAAGTTATAAGATCAAGTGTAAGGACTGTTCCTGTAACTATGTGTTGTGGTTCCGTCCTGTGAGCCCATCTTATCGGAGGAAGAAGGCTCCGAACATGAAGGAGAGGAGATGACCAGGCCTCTCTCTCCAGGACCCTCCTCTCTGGCAATGCCTCAGGTGTCTCCCGACGGAGAAGAGACTGGCCAGGAGCCAGGTGTTTCCAAGCCGTCGGATAGTGACGAAGATACGTTGTGGCTGGACCCACGCCAGCGTAGGCGAGACAAGCGTGCACGGCAGAAAAGGAGGCGTGCCAGAGATTAAGCTGAGTCACTGGACCCCACCCCACAGGCTATAAAAGAGAGTGTGGTGGCCATTCGGACTCTGTGACGGACAAAGCTAAATCTCTGGCGAATCACTTTGCACCTTTGGACACAACGCCTATTTGCTGTGGATTTAATTACAAACTGGACTATTCAAACTGTGTGTATTTTTGTCTGTGTTATCGGAGTAAAAAGTTCTTGGCAGGCAGCTATGGAGTTGCTGCCAAGTTCCTTAGTGGCGTGGAGTGTTTGAGAAGTTTATTTAACCCTCGGCTGGCTGGTTGGGTGCGTGTGTGAGACGGGGACAGAACATCATGTTGGGGAGACCACAAAAAGGTTAAAAACTAGGGTGCATGAGCATGCACTAGCGGTCAGAAGACAGGATCAGCACTCACAGATTTGGACCCACATGAACGATCATGGGCATGAATTTGACCTTAATAGTGCACAGCCCATATCTAGGAACACTACTAAGGGGGGGGCGTTTACTTAAAGAAGCCTGGCTTTCCGATGGCGACTCCAGCATACCAAACATTTAAGGTATGGGAACAACAACATCTGAATCCACAACAAAGGCAATTGGCACATCCCTCACGAAATCAGAGGGAAGGAAGAATAGAGGGGATAACCCATCCACGGGACAAAGGACCTATAAGAAGAACAGAGAAGGAACAAGAAACATCCCCCCCTAGGTATCCCAGATAAGCATACTTCAACTCACCCCATAAAAAGGGGAAACAACGATGGGGGTGAACAAGGGCGGTTGGACGATAACCCACGGGACACCTGCTCCACGAACCCCGCTAACATGAGGGGAGAGACGGGCTATTCTACTGACGTGAATAGGAAAGGAAAACAGAGACCTACGATGGAAAGTTATGTCGTGAGGCCCCGTACGTGTGCAAAAAGAGCAAAAGAACTGAGGAACGGCGAAGGAAGATCGAAAAGCCCGTGTGAGCAAGTAATGATGAGCCTCAAGAGGAGGGGGACAACTAGAAGCGGTACAGCATACTCACGGACACCCGAGGAGGAAGATAGCGTCCCTGGGTGGAAGAATGTATGCAGGAATGCAGCCGCCAGGGATTGCGCCGATAGACGTCCGGATCCGCTTGATACACCCCCTCCCTCGAACGTACGCAAGCACAGTCAGTCCAGGGAGGGTCGAACAGACCACGGAACGGGGCTAGAGAGGAGAGTGGTTGGATCCAGGAGGAAGGAAACAGCAACCTCAGAAGGCACTAACACAATAAAGGACGTGGGCCCTTTAAGAAACCAGATGGAGAGAACGGATGGACCGGTAACTAGGTCAAGGAGCCGAGCGCAAAGTCGCCCGGCAGCATAAGGACTCCCAGCAATCTTGCATCACGCTCTGATGATGTTGGTAGTGCTGACCGACGAAAGGCTCAGCTTTTAATTAAACAGTTTTGTTTTTAGTATTATCCTGGTGTTCGGATTGTTTTATGGTACATATATATATATGGTATATATATATATGTTTTATGGTATATATATATGTTTTTCAAAATTTGGATTGCTAACAAAGAATTAAGGGAGAACTGGAATAGCCATTTTGAACTTTTTAGTTCTTTTCAACCAGACATACCCTTCTGAGATTCGAACCTGGGCCGACAGGGTGCAACAAACTCAAGATAATATATATATATATATATTATCCAAGAACATAAACTGGCTATTAGAAGAGGGGAACAATATTCCCAAATATTAACGCATATGATGGAGTCTGGCCATATTTTTGATTTTGAAGGTGTGAGGGTGGTTGCCAGTGATGCCACAAAGAATGGCAGACTACTCAAAGAAGCCTGGCATTCTGGGGATGAATCTATTAATCGACGTATAGACCTACGCCCGGCATATTCAGTGCTGAAGGCATGGGAGTCGCGCAAACGACCGCCACATGGAAGTTGCAAGGACAATGACAACTCTAATTTCACACAAGAGTTAACTAATATCCAGGGGAGGGACGACCAGTGTTCGGATACCTCTACAGCCATGAGGATGGAAATATACTCACCACGTACATTAGAACTCATAGATATCAGTGGTCAAGTCATTACAATACCAGGCAACCCCTGTTGCGGCGAAGAAGATTCAAAGGAGAAGAACAAACACAGTTGGATTGAGACAACTTCTGGCTACTTGGACGATAGAATGGGTGCTGCTAATGCCATTAATCCCAAGACTGTGAGTTGCTGCAGCCGCTTACCGGGACCACGATTGCATCCTAGGGAGACATCTGATACCACCGTAAGATCCACCCATTTGGCCAACGTACAAGAGGGGAAGGATTGCGAACGGCGCCGGATAGGCGCTGTCACATGCCCCCAACAAACAACCCGACAAAAAGGGTGTGAAAGTAAGACTGCTGAGTTACGATCCGAACCGAGCCCCATGGAGGGGGAGAATGAGGTTCTTATGGTAGCTACCTCGACACAACATGTACAAGGGGAGGATCGTAAGCATCCCGCTCCAGGGGTTAGAAACGTCGAAGGAGCTGAAAACAATAACAAGACTGAGGATTTACGACCCAGGCCTACGGGGGGAGCTGTTGTCCGCTCCCGTAGGGCAATATGATGAAATGAAAGGGGTGAAAATGTTATTGTTAAATCCATCCCCGGACAATGCCCAGTGAAGGAGGAGGAGAAAAAACACTGGGACAAGGAAATACGGAGGTGTTCACCCTTGAAGGCAGCTGGCATGGCTGAGTTCAGGCTCCGGGATGCACGCCCCAACCACAGCTACGATTTGAGAGCCATGAAAAAGGGGAAGATAGAGCACACTTGTAACTGTGTTAATAATAGATCCTGGGGAGCTGGGTTGGCAGTAGAGCCGAACGATGTAAACATCATGTTGGGGAGACCTTTTGAAGGCCCTCATGGTGGTAACCCCGGGGGGCAGTCACCCATGAGCAGACCCACTGACCTCTCTGATCTGGCTCTACCATGCTTTGAGAGAATTGACACCCGGCTACGACCCGCACACACCCGGCAGCGCAACTGGGCGAATGTGCGAACGGAGAACGGCTTGCGACCTCCTGATCCACCTAGTCGAGACAAACCTGGTAACAACGATGGATTGTATAATGGAGCGTTCTTCTGTGACCCAGGTGCCCTACCCGGCAACTACGATGACTCAGCCGGTAGTGTGGGTCTGTTGGCGACTCATGTCGGTATGGGCAATGCACCCCTAGACCCCCCACCATCCACCCCCCTTAGTGCTTCATGGACACCGGCACACCGTCGGCAAGGGACAACCCATCGCGGAGCGATGGCACCCCCCTGTAGACGGGGAGCTTGGACCCGCTCCGCGACACGTGCTGCACTTGAGGCTGCGAGGGATGATTGTGGGGTTTCTGATGCATCTGGACGGCTTGGTTGCGGTCTCCGGCTTGCAGTGGATGGAGGAGAGCGAGAGACGCTTGAGGTGGTTGGGGACCGGGAGACGTCTTCCGAGAACGGACGGTTGCGCGGCCTCGCCGCCTCTCCCGCGTGTAGAGATGCTGAGCGGAGCAGAGTGGAGGGGGGTGGACGCCCCGCTTGTAAGCACGACGCACACCCCGTGGAGACTGGCGCAGGCGTCTATGACTCCATGGGCCTTCCTGGAGTGAAAAACGAACGGCGGCACCCCCCTCCCACTTGTGCAGCCTGGG
>NW_015390086.1:63282-68006 GCF_001527695.2 Protobothrops mucrosquamatus
TGTTCGTGGTCGTGCCACATCTTTATGGTGGGTGTCAGTTTGCTTCATGTATGGATTGGAGGGGTTTAAAGTGGCTAATGATGCAGCTGTGGACTGGCTTCTAGTTTGTGGTCGTGCCTCATCATCTGTGTGGGTTTGGGTTTGCTTTTTGCGTGGATGTGTGGTGGTGACATCCTGTGTAGTTTTCGTGAGTGTGGGTTTGGTGTCATTCTTTGTGTTAGGGACTCGTTTGCCAATAAGGGCGGGTTTCCAAATGGCTGGTAGGCGGGATGATAACGAGATGATACCTCCCGCAAGGAAAGAGACAACACGAGAAAAAACATCTGGGAAAGTACGGAGACAACAGCTAACCAAAAAAGGGGGGGAAGAAACTCGCTCAACTTAGGAACCTATGGGGAGGGGATAAATAGTGAGGCACACACAGGCAGGGAGAGTAAAGAAATAGAACAAATACAGCACTGATTAATGCTAAGGATGCATCCAGAACACAGCCTAATCAACTAGGACCGGTGACGAGGTCCAGGAGCCGAGTGCAAACGTTGACCGCTCTATAAAAGTCACTCCCATTGACTGACATTAAGCCCTGACGATGTCGGTAGTTTTCCGACGAAAGCTTGGTATTTATTAAACTTTTTATAGTTTGAAATTTTTCCTGGTGTTCATGTTTATTCGTTATTACAGTATGACTATACCCAGGAATTGCATTTTTAATGATATTATTGACATATATATAGGAGAGTGCGGCCGGCAAGGGGTTTGATGGGGGGGGTTCTCCCACCCCCGGTGTTGACGGAGAAGTGCGCAGCAAGAAACAGAGAGAGGACGCCAAAGGACTGCACACGGGGGGAAGAAACATACTTGGAGTGCAGGAATACGGGCACCTGGGCCCGGTTACACGTTCACGCAGCCGGATGCAGGCACTTAGAGGCTGCATATAAGTTCCCTCCCAGAAACCACCTTCTTTGAACCCTGATGATGTTGGGAGTGCCCGACAAAAGCTCGGTTAATTGGTATTTTATTAAATGCTTTTAGATGCTTTTAATCATTCTCTTGGTGATCAATGTTATTTATTGTTTTAATATGGATATACCCAACAGTCAAATTTTTACCTTGATTACTAGTCATATATATATATATATATATATATATATATATATATATATATATATATATATATATATATCGATCACCAAGAGAAAGTTTAAAATATTTAAAAGCAATTAAAAGATTAAAAGCAATTAAAATATTAAAATATAGGCAACCAAGCTTTCGTCGGGCTCTGCCGACATCATCAGGGTTGATAAAGGCGGTTTCGGGGAGGACTTATATGCCGCCTCCAAGTGCTTGCATCCGGCTACGTGACCGCGTAATCGGGCCCAGGTGTCTGCGCTCCTGCGCTCTGAGTGCGTTCTTTTTACCCGCGTGTAAACCCTTCACCTCCCTTCCCTGTTTATCATCACATAGCCCTTGGGTATCCTCACCGGGAGCAGCGGGGGATTCTTTCCCATGCCTCCCATTAATTTTGCCCTCCACATCCTTAATCCTGCGTCCGAGGTTCTTCTCCTCAAACCCATTGGTCCTGCGAGGTTTAAGACGCTGTTCCAACGCATACACACACATTGCAGCACAGCGAGGGCCAAGATTGAAGAGAGGAAGCATTTGTACCATGTCTGCCGCTTGAATGGTTACCCTTCAAAATTTGTGAGACGCCACAGTGGGATGTTAAAACCCCAACATGACCAACGAGAGAGAGAACTTGGCACACAAACCACACGTATAACGCTGCCATACATCAACAATGTATCGGAGGCCACGGCCAGACTATTGGCCCCTCACAATGTGAAGGTGGCCCATAAGCCGGACCAAACATTACGGTCGAAAATCATGCGCCCGAAGGACCCCCTCCCCACGACAGAAAGATCAGCGGTGGTCTACAGAATTAATTGTATGGACTGTAAGAGCCACTATGTGGGTGAAACATCCAAAAGACTTAAGACCCGTCTCCACGAGCACAAATTGGCGATCAGAAGAGGTGAGCGATACTCACAAATATGGTCGCACATGGCCGAGCAGGACCACCATTTTGACTTTGAACATGCACAGGTTCTTGCTACGGATGCCACTAAAAGTGGCCGGTTATTAAAAGAAGCTTGGTTTTCGGACCAGGACTCTATTAACCGACACGTGGACATATGCCAAGCACAACAGACTCTTAGAGCGTGGCACAACAACCGCCATAATAGAGGCCCAGTGGGTAACCCGGGTCGCAGAATGAACGTGCCTAGGACCACCACCTTCTGTGGTGCGGGGGCCGATGCGGCTGCTCAGGACCCCAAATATACTACACGGGAAGATTTTGCCTGCAACCAGCGACAGCAAGTGGGTCAACATGCCCCTGGCGGTCCTGACACGAGGAGAAGGCTCCAGGACAGGACAGAGCGCCCCTCGGCAGTGGAGAGAAAGAAGGGGGAATCGAAGAATGGATTGAGGATGTGGGAGGATTGCAAATGCGTTGAGGAGCAGAGTAGATTACAAAGCGGAAGATTGAGAGACGTACGGACTGCTGCGGCTGAAGGAGGGGGGGAGGGAGCGGACGAAGATTCCACCGGGAAATTCCGCAAAGTGAAAACCGACCGTGAGTTGGTTGAAGGCTCCCATAGACTGTGGGCCGGGCGAAGGATATTATAGACGCACGGACGGGGGCGTGGGAGGAGTGATTGAGTATGGAAGTGTCCATGGGGGTGAGCGAGGGAGCGATAGAGCCGAAGCACGGGGGATGTCAGGTGAAGATTTATTATCACAACAGGAGAACTCATTGGGTAAAGAGGGTTTGAGTGTGAGAGTTGGAAGAGTGTGGTGCATGGACATGAATAAGGAGTGCAGAGTAAATTGCGAAGTGGAAGAGTGAGAGACGCATGGACTGCCGCGGCTGGAGGTGGGAGGGAAGGAGCCGGCCAGGATTTTACTGGGAAACCCCGTAAAGGGGAAACCGATCGTAGGTTGATTGAAGGTTCCCAGAGGCTTCGTGGACCGGATGAAGGATATTATAGATGCACGGATGGGAGTGTGGGAAGAGTGATTGGGTACGGAAGTGTTCATGGGGGTGGGAGGGGGATTGATGGAGTTGAAGCACGGGGGGTGTTAGGTGAGGATTTACCATCACGACAGGAGGATTCACTGAGTAAAGAGGGTTTGAATGTGAGAGTTTGAAGAGTGTGGTGGATGGATATGAATGGGGAGTGCCCGACCGGCGGGGACAACAACCCGGTCAGCACCCCCTCACCAGATCGCGCACGGAAAGAGAACTCCGAGGTGCAAGAGGACGGCCCCCGACGGTGGATGAGAGAGGGAGGGGGGATCTGAAGACAGGGTTATAATGCGTGACAGCAGTAGAAGGATGGAGGGGTGGAGCAACCAGCATAATGATATAAGGAGAGACGATCCAGCCGATACGGGCGAAAGAAAAAGGGGGGGAAAGGTTGACCGCAGCTGGATTAAACCTCGCAGGACCAATGGGTTTGAGGAGAAGAACCTCGGACGCAGGATTAAGGATGTGGAGGGCAAAATTAATGGGAGGCATGGGAAAGAATCCCCCGCTGCTCCCGGTGAGGATACCCAAGGGCTATGTGATGATAAACAGGGAAGGGAGGTGAAGGGTTTACACGCGGATAAAAAGAACGCACTCAGAGCGCAGGAGCGCAGACACCTGGGCCCGATTACGCGGTCACGTAGCCGGATGCAAGCACTTGGAGGCGGCATATAAGTCCTCCCCGAAACCGCCTTTATCAACCCTGATGATGTCGGGAGAGCCCGACGAAAGCTTGGTTGCCTATATTTTAATATTTTAATTGCTTTTAATCTTTTAATTGCTTTTAAATATTTTAAACTTTCTCTTGGTGATCGTTGTTATTTTACTATATATATATATATATATATATATATATATATATATATATATATGTAGGTCTTTGGTTATTCGGGTTTTCTCCCGCGTAAAATTGGAAGTGTCTTGGCGACGTTTCAACGAAGTCCCATTTGTCATCTTCAGGCTGGTGTTTTCGGCTTTGTGCTTCTAGGAGCAATGTGTGATCGCAGCTGTTTCTTCCTTTTAACTGCCAGTGGGAGTATGAACTGATTGGTTGGGAGCTTGGCTGTGTTCTGATTGGGTGGAGGTGTGTTCTGATTGGTTAGGGGCTTGGCTGTGCTCTGATTGGATGGGGGGTTGGCTGTGCTCTGATTGGCTGGCGGAGTGTTCTGTTTGGGTGGGGGCTTTGTTGTGCTCAGATTAGTTTAAAATGGCTAAGGATGCAGCTGTGGTCGGTGTGGGTTTGGGTTTGCATTTTACGTGGATGTGTGGTGGTGACATCCTGTGTGGTTTTCGTGAGTGTGGGTCTAGTGTCATTCTTTGTGTTAGGGACTCGTTTGTCAATAAGGGCGGGTTTCCAAATGGCTGGTAGGCAGGAGGTATCATCTCGTTTATTCATGCTGTGTGGGCATTTTTCTATCTCAATGGCTTCTCTGATTTTTCTGTTGTTAAAGTGTTCAGTTTTGGCAATAGTTCTGGTCTTTTTAAAGTCAATTTTATGTCCTGTGGCTTTAAGGTGTTGGACCAGGGAAGAAGTTGGTTCCTCTTTTCTGACTGAGTTCTTGTGTTCTTCAATGCGTGCATTTATTCTTCTGTTGGTTTGTCTGATGTATGTGGTGGGGCAGGCGGTGCATGGGAT
>NW_015390087.1:0-7745 GCF_001527695.2 Protobothrops mucrosquamatus
AGATAGATAGATAGATAGATAGATAGATAGATAGATAGATAGATAGATAGATGGATGGATGGATGGATGGATGGATGGATGGATGGATGGATGGGTGGATGGAAGGATGGAAGGTTGGATGTATGGATGGATAAAGATAGACAGGCAGACATACAGAGATAGATTGATAGATAGATAGATAGATAGATAGATAGATAGATAGATAGATAGATGGATGGATGGATGGATGGATGGATGGATGGATGGATGGATGGATAGATGGATGGATGGATGGATAAACATAGACAGGAAGGCATACAGAGAGAGATGGATGGATGGATGGATGGATGGTTGGAAGGATGGATGGATGGATAAAGATAGACAGGCAGACATACATAGATAGATAGATAGATAGATGGATGGATGGATGGATGGATGGATGGATGGATGGAGCTGAAAGCAGGCTCAAAATGTTGCAAATGGTCCTTGGCATTCCAAAAGCTGCCCGGGACCAGACAGGGTGGCGTCAGCCTTGCGCGCATGCGCAAGGCGCGAAAATGCTCAATTCCTATTGGTTCACACTGTCTGGGTTTCTGGCCCTATAAAAGGCCTGCGTGCCTTTTGCTGCTTGGTTGGTTGTAGGAGAGAGAAATAAAGAGCTTGTTGTTTCACCATGTGTCTTCATCAATTGCTAACAAACCGAAAACACAACTGTGGGAATGTTCAAAAGCACAAAAATTTTGGCATTTGATAAAACAGTGGTTAGAAGAGATACTAATGCAGAACATTGAGCTAAAGCCAGAACTCTTTCTGCTGAGTATTACTAAGGATAGATACAATAAAGCAGACATGTCAAACTCACATGACGTCGCACAACGTATCGGAGCTTTTTCGCCATTGCCGGCAATGGGGTGGGCACGGCTCCGGTATGATGAAACCGGCCCGCAGGCCGGCAGTTTGACACCCCTGCAATAAAGGATCCCTATACTTATTACTACACATGCTAACAGCAGCAAGATTAGTCTTTGCACAGAGATGGAAAGATAATGAGGCACCCTCAGAAGAAGAGGTAATAAATAAGATTTTATCCTGTGCTGAAATGGATAGGTTGACGTTAGAACTCAAGGATAAGAGTGACACAGATTATTACGAAATCTGGAACAAATTGTATAATTGTTTGGGGAAAAATAGATGGAAAAACTCTCTGATTCAGCAAAACACATTGATCAAGAAAGATACTGATCAAAGGAAAAATATTAAAATATTAAAGTGAAAATTAAGAATATAGATGACGGGATCCACCAGAGAGAATATTTAAGAAAAAAAGAAACATCTGTTTGAACATGTGGATTGTGAATTATAGAAATCAATTGTTAACGATTTTTCTTTACAAATGTAAACCAAGCAAACACACTGTTAACCAACTATTATGTGATTTATGTTTTAAAAACCAATAAAGCTTATAATAAAAAAAAAATTCTGGCTGGAGTGTGACTACAACTTCTTAATGATAGCTCTGCAATATTTGAACAACCAGGAAGAAAAATGGTTACCAATTGTTTTATTTAAATTTAAAAAAGACAAGTGTGAAGTTAAAGTTTCAGTTTAAGTGAGCAGAAGAGGAGTTTCAAGTGATACAGGCATGGAGAAGTTTGTACAAGTCACATCCCTGGAGGGAATTTCTGGAGAGCAGGCCTATTGCCTCCAAAGCAAGGCTGCCTATGAAAGAGAGTAAATGGGAAAGGGTAATTTTTAAATCTGATACACTTGCCAATATTGTGTACTAGTTGTTACTTGGACACTTTCTCCTCCCCTTGAGTTTTATGCTCCTAAGGTCCATACAGGTAAGAAGAAAAGTCCAACTGGTATGAATGTGAGTGTGGGGTGATAGAAGTAAAGTCTTCATCCTGGTTCATCCAAGCCGGGGACAAATAAGCAACATGGCGACTGCTTTGGGAAGAAGGTTACAGTTTATTGAAGAAGCAGAAAGATGGTCCTTGCAAGAAGGAGCAGAGGAGAAGAAAGAGACCTTGAGCACATGGGCCGTAGGTTTTTATACCCCCTCTAGCCTCCTGTTTGGAATAGTTTCCTGTTCCTGTGGCATGAACCTTGAGGCTATTTCTGAGTGTTTTTCTAGGCCTTGATATTTGTGGTTTAATCCTATTATCATATCCTGCTTCCCAGGTGATGGGGCTAATTACTCCTAGAGTTTGGGTGGGGCATGCAGATTTTCTCTTTGTCTTCTTGATTGCTCTGGCTTCAACTTTCTGATGGTTTTACATCTGCATTTGTATGGGGCTAGGTCTTGCTTGGGGCAAAGACTTGGGGGCAAAGTTGGTTTCTGCTTTTTAAAATACTTTTGAGGAAATATATTTTTCTGCCCTTTTAATATTTCCTTCTCTGGGGCTCTGACTTCCCACAGGGGTGAGGGCCTCCCCTTGTCTTCCTTGTCATACACTACTTGTAGAGAGCACATCTGTCATTTATTATTCATGCTGCTATTGTCATTATTATTATTTTTAAAGAAGAGTACCCTGTCAAGGTCTTGAGCATCTACACGTTTGTTTCAGGCAAGGCCAGATTCACCTCACAAGCATGGTGTGTATGTGTGTCTACCCTCTTTTCCTCGCTCCTCATCTACAAATCTTCCGGATGCAGTTTGTGAATAGACCTGAATGCTTGGCGGAGGAAGGGGGGCTGAGTCAGGGAGGGAAGCCATTGCCGGTTTAATAGTTGCTGTTGCGGCACTTCCGCTTCTCTCCCTGCGAGAGACACACTAGTGGCCAGGCCCACCCGCACCGAGGAGGAGCAGCCAGACACAAAGGGAAAGGTATGGGGAAGGGGCACCCCATCGCCACGACAAGGCTTTCCTGCGTCACGGCTTAGCCCGGGCGAGCACTGAGGGGGATACGGGGGAAAGCGACCCGGTGGGGCTTTGTGGTTGCCCGGGGAAAGCGAGAGATGGGAGAGCTACGAGGGTTTGCAAAGGAGCCGGGGGAGGGGGGAAGGATTTGGGGTGATCCTTTCTGTGGCTGTCAGATATCGCCCCCAGCCCAGCTGTCCCTTCGGCTGAGCCTCAGAAGGCCGGCTGTGGCAGGATAGGTGTCTCGACGTGCAGCTCCCCCCCCCCCCCAATCCTGCTTGTGAAGGAAGGCGAGAGATGGGCTGGAGGGGGAGAGGGCTGGAGTGAAAGGAGGGGTCTCAGGTTTGAGAAGTGGGCGGCAGGAAAGGAGGGTAGGCAGCGAGAAGACATGGGGGCAGGGAGTCCCATTGGAGAAGCTTTTTTTCAAATTGCAGATACCCAAATACCCACACACTCGCCTTTAACAAATTCCTATTGCCCTTAACACACATATGGTGGCCGAAAGCTATAAATCTCCCTCCCCTCTAACTCACCACTTTTCTGATCAACCCATCCCTGCCCTAAATTAGTAGTCATGGATTTATGCTCCTCCTGAAAAGTATTATATTTCCATTCCTCATTCTGGGGTTTTAAGTTTCTGCTCTTAAAATATCACCCCACTGCCTTCACTTTTGATCAGCCTTTCTTAGTACAGTCTCCTTTCCAAATAAGAATCTCTTCTTTCTCCCTAATCTTGTAAATAAGGATTCCCCTGCATTCCCACCAATATTTTCTCCTGCGATTTAGTGTTGGCACTCTCCCTTCTCCATGTTCCTGTGTCTTGGGAGTAGATGTTACGGGAGACTTTTAAGGAAATGACATACTCTCAGCAATCCTATTTCTCATTCCTTTATTAATTACTCTGACTGTATCACCCTGTTTCTCCTTCCATACAGAGATGGAACTACCCACTAAATGTTACTGAAGCAAAAGAGTGGGGGAGGAGAGTTATTTTTCCTCTTTCAATCCAGTCTCTGTATCTCACTGCAGAGGGAGAAGAAAGTATTTCCCAAGAGTTAGAATCTTGGAACTTGTGCGTTCCTGTGTGTGTGTGTGTGTGTGTGTACACACACACACACAAACTTTCAGCAATTAGTAACTGTGTTTCCCTCCTTGTGTTTCTTCTCCAGGTTTGGGGTACATAGTGGGGGGGGGGGTAGCTATGTCGGATGACGATTCAAGGGCTAGCACCAGCTCTTCCTCATCTTCATCCTCAAACCAACAGACTGAGAAAGATACAAACATACCTAAGAAGAAGGAAAGTAAAGTCAACATGAGTAAAAATTCCAAGCTCCTTTCCACTAGTGCAAAAAGGTGAGGTTGTCTTTAAGTGTGTCTATGACCTGTATTTGCTGTCTTTTCAACTGTGATTTTAACCTTTTCAATATCCTTGTTTCACTCCTTTTTGTGAAATATGATAGCTTTTTCCAAATCTGAATCACCACTCCTTTCAAGGTGTATTATTTTCCTGATAACTTTCCTCTTAGCATTTGTCTATATTAATGATATTGACAGTGAGAAAAGTTAAAAGCATGTGACTTGAAAGCAAGACTGTAAATATCTGCCTTGCTTCTGACTTACTGCATGGCCCTGAGGAAGGCATTTAATTTATTCACCTATCTGAAGATGTAGATTATAACAATAGTCTGTGCATATAAGTAACATAAAGATTGTTTTGTCTTTGGTTGCCTGCATTTTGGTAATCTGATTAGATGACAAAATATTTCTCTTTTATGAAAGGGGAGAATTCTGCTTTTTATTATAATGTGCATTTCAATTTTTCAAATCAATTTGAATTCAGTTCATATTTTAAGACTTTCATGTAATATATCTCCTGCTTCAATAACAAGACTTGTCAATGTCAATTATGACTGCAAATATTCAAAAAGTGCCAAAGAGAAAGCCTACAGGAAAGGAGATAGAATGCTGTACAATCAGGCCAGGAATGTATTAACAAGGGAGATCAGAGCAGCAAAAAGAAGCTACTCTGAAAAACTGAGGAATCAGCTTTCAACAAATGAACCAGCAAATGTGTGGAAAAACCTTAAAAAATATCACTGGCTACAGCAAACCTCCCTCCCTTGCTGAAGGGAGTCGACAACTGGCAGATGACCTGAATGTGTTTTACTGTAGGTTTGAGAGGAAACCACTGTCAACTATCACCACCATCTAAGATATACCAGCAACAGCCAAGTCTCCTACAACTGACCCCATCCCTCTGGGCCCCCCACCTCTGGTGATCACAGAAAAAGATGTGTGAGGTTTATTACACAGACAAAAGCCTGGAAAAGCACCAGGCCCAGACAAGATAACTACTCCTTGCTTGAAAGTTTCTGCTGACCAATTGGCCCCCCATCTTTACCCCCATCTTTAATAAATCACTAGAGATGTCTTATGTTCCTTCTTCCTTCAAACGCTCTACTATCATCCCAGTGCCTAAGAAGCCCTCCATCAAGGAGCTGAACAACTACAGACAGGTTGCTCTGACATCCATAGTTATGAAAACCTTTGAAAGGTTAATGCTGACCCACCTGAAAACCATCACAGATCAGATGTTAGACCCCTTGAAATTTGCCTACTGTGCAAATAGATCCACAGATGATGCTGTTAATATGGCACTTCACTATATCTTACAACTTCTTGAATCTCCAAGGACCTATGCAAGGGTCCATTTTGTAGACTTAAGCTCAACTTTCAATACCATCATTCCAGATATTCTCCTCCTCACTAAACTGACTCAGCTAGCTGTGCCTGACCACACTTGTAAGTGGATTATAAGTTTATAACAGATAGGAAGCAGCAGGTGAAGCCCATGGGCCAGTTGCATCATATGGAGGCCACGCCCACGCCAGCTCCGGCAATGCAAAAAAAGTTGCGATATGTCACGACACGTCATGTGACGTGGCAAGTTTGACACCCATGCTCTATACCAACAACTGCATCTCAAAGGATCCCTCTGTTAAAGTACTGAAGTTTGCAGATGATACAACAGTCATTGGTCTCATTCGAGACAACGAATCTGCATACAGACGGGAAGTTGAACAACTGGCCCTGTGGTGCGGCTGGAACAATCTTGAACTGAACACACTCAAAACTGTAGAGATGATAGTAGATTTTAGAAGAAGCCCTCCTATTCTACCACATCTTACAATACTAGACAACACAGTATCAACAGTAAAGTCCTTCAGGTTTCTGGGTTCTATAGTCTCCCAGGACTTGAAATGGACACCTAACATCAAAAACATTGTCAAAAAAGCACAACAAAGAATGTTTGTAAGGACCCACCTCAGCTAACCACCCAAGAAAGCAGAACTCTTGAAATGGGCATTGTCTCAAAAGGAACTTTTATTAGGGGTAAGTGACAGTAGGAAAATCAAGGCGAGATCTGGGGAAAATCCCGCTTAAATGGTATAGTTAAACTAGCAATCTTCCTCCTCCCACCAAAGTCATAATGTCCATTTGAAATCCAGCCAATCCACAGGTGGCGCGATGTTTGGGTAACTGGCACAGTTGGTGCGCATCTCAAGGTCTACTCCAGTTTCGTTTCTTCGTAACTGTCTCCCTGATTAGGGAGACACATTCTTCTCTCAAGTGGATAGAGAACTGGAGAGGAAAAGTAGAAAGCGAAAGTTATCCCAACCGAAAGCAAATCCCCCCCCCCCGCAGCAGAATGGCAGGCCCCAAACAAGAGCACATATGCAGGGAAAGCAATAAGGGTTTGGGGATCTGACAATGTTCTTCCTGTGCCAACTTAGAAAGCTCAGACTGCCCAAGGAGCTGCTGATACACTTCTACAAAGGAGTTACTGAGTCTGTCATTTGTACCTCTATAACTGTTTGGTTTGGCACAGTAACCAAACAGGACAGACACAGACTTCAACAGATAGTTAGGACTACAGAAAAAACAATTACCATACAACCAGCCTGCCTTCCATTGAGGACCTGTATACTGCATGAGCCAGAAAGCGGGCTGTGAAAATATCTACAGACCCCTCACATCCTGGACATAAACTGTTTTAACTTCTTCCCTCAAGACAACCCTATAGGGCATTGCACACCAGAACAACTAGACACAAAGATAGTTTTTCCCCCATGCCATCACTCTGCTAAACAACTAATTCCCACAACACTGTCTCATGCCCTAGGATGTCAAACCACGTAGTAGGGCTGTATTACTATTATCCCTCTCTTCTTTCCTATTGCCAATTCCTTTAGCATCTTATGATTATCACTTTATTGTTTTGTTAGAAGTAAGTCTTCATCCTGGTTCATCCAAGCCGGGAATATTATCATTATTATTATTATTAAATAAGCAACATGGCGACTGCTTTGGGAAGATGGTTATAGTTTATTGCAGAAGCAGAAAGTTGGCTCTTCAGGAAAGAGCAGAGAAGAAAGAGGACGAGCACATGGCCAGTAGCTTTTTTATTTATTTATTTATGTATTTATTTATTGAATTTTTACCCCGCCCTTCTCCTTGCGGACTCAGGGCGGCTGACAGCCTGATAAAAACAACTACAGAAATACCCCAAAAACTATCATTAAAACAAAGTTAAAATAAAATATTAAATTTGGCCTTATTAATTATTAACATTGCTTTTAAAACCCCTCTAAAAATTTCCCCTTAGGCCAGTCCTGCTTGTTGGAAGAGCCATGTCTTAAGGGTGCGGCGGAAGGAGGGGAGATCCGGGATCACCCGGATCTCTGGGGGTAGTTCGTTCCAGAGGGTGGGAGCTCCCACCGAGAAGGCCCTCCCCCTGGGAGTCGCCAGCCGGCACTGTCTGGCTGACGGCACCCTGAGGAGACCCACTCTGTGGGAGCGTACCGGCCGATGGGAGGTAATCTGCGGCAGAAGGCGGTCTCGG
>NW_015390087.1:8860-11764 GCF_001527695.2 Protobothrops mucrosquamatus
AATCATCCTGGGGAACTTTACTGAAGGTAGGTAGAAGAGACTCAAATGTGATTATGAATGGTGTGTGTGTGTGCATGTATATGCAGCTACTTTTACTAAATAGGCAATACAAACATTCTGGATAAATTTTCCCTCCCACCAGATAGAAGTCCAAGGTGTTCAATACTTGCTGTGCAACTATTCCCAAATGCCATCTCTCTATTAATACATTCAACTGGTTTGTTACAATACAAATGTGGCAAGAAAGAAAACTTTTACAATGACTTTCCACCCTCCCCCCTTAGTCTAATTTTCTCTTCAGAGGCTTCACATGGCACCAGTGTCTCCAGTACTCCTTCCTTCTGCAGCTTTCACAGGCATCTGGGGAAATGGTAGGACTTGGGAAGATGTTCCACTCAGGTTCCATAGTGGATTTTTAGTGGATGGCTGGATTCAAAACCCAATTCCATGGCTCAAATGGATGGAGGCAGCATCTGGGTCTGTGTGTTCTGCTTCCAAAGGTTTGGGGGCAGGGCTGAAAGATACAAAAACAAGGTCTCCCCACCTTTCTGGGTGGACTCTTCCAGGAGAGGCAGACAAAAGTTATGGAGAACAAAGGACAAGAAAAAGAGAAGTTCATGAGGGAAGAAGGGGGTTGCTTGCAGGCAGTTTTGAAAAAACATTAATACTGCAGTTGTTAAAGAATCAGGCAAACAAAATGAGGACATCCCAGATGACAAAAGAAAGGCTGGATTCTGGTAAGAGAACATACATGAAATGGGAATTAACCCAACAATAGACATTGACCAAAAAATCAGAAATGACAATTTTGGAAACCTTGAAATGGTATTCCAATGAAACAATGTACAAAAGAAACTTTCTTTGTATCCATTAAAGGGACTGAGTTACTTAGCAATAAACTCACAGATTTTCTGGAGGAATATTTAAACTAAACAAAGGACAGTGAGTTAATTGATACAGAACATTCCTGTCCCCAGCAATCAAAAATTACAGCATGCTTTTAATAGTGCCACACACAGTGGACTAACACATAGGTGTCAGTCATAAAGGATGAGGGCAAATATAATATAGTTGTCAGTATAGAAACATGGTGGGATAAAACCCACAAATGGAACACTCAACTAGAGGGATTTCAATTGTTTAAAAGAAACAGACCAAATAAAAGAGGCAGAGTTTCTCTCTATATAAGAAATAACTACATATCTACAGAAATAGGACACAACAATGATGAAAACTGTCTTGAATGCGTTTGGATCAATATAAAAGGGAAATAGATGAACTTTCTGCTAGTCAGCTAACTAAGGTGCATAGGAAGCACATGACAATAGAACAGTCAAACTAGAGTCCTGGACTTTAAGAGAGCTAATTTCAATAAACTTGAAAGGGCTTGGGAGGGATTCCATGGATGAGAATCTTCAAGGGGAAAACAACTCAAGAAGCTTGGGCAATTTAAAAAAAATAACCAGTCTAGCACAATACCAACAAAGAAGAAAAATAATAGCTCTCACAAGAAACCAGCATGGCTGCATAAAGAACTCTCTAATAAATTGAAAGATAAGAGGGTTAGCAGAATATTAGCAAATAGTCTGAGGCTGCAAAGATGAGGTGAAGCAAGCTTAAGGCTCAAAATGAACTAAGGCTTGTGACCAAAGTCAAAAATAATAAAAAAGCAAACAGTCCAACTTATCAAAAACAGTACCAAAAAAAAAATAGATTAGAAACACAAGATAGGCAAGAAAATGGTAAGTGAGCACCTATCCAGTTCAAATCACCAGGACCAGATGGATTACACCCCAAGATTCTCAAGGAACTGGCAGATGTGATCTCAGGACCACTGAACTATATTTTTCAAAGATCCTGGAGCACTAGGGAATTACCAGAGGACTGGAAAAGAGCTGATATAGTTCCCCTCTTCAAAAAAAAAAAATAGATCCAGAAAACTACTGACCCATATCCTGACCTCAATACCTGGGAAGATTCTGGAAAAGATAATCAAACAAGAATCAGCGAACACCTAGAGGCAAACAAAGTCATTACTAAAAGCCAGCATGGGTTTGTTAAAAACAGATCATGCTAGAGACATCTTACTGCATTCTTTGGCTCAGTTACAAAATTAGTGGACTAGAGGAATGCTGTGGATATAATTTTCTTGGACTTCAGTAAGGCATTTGATAACTTTCGTATAGGGTTTCCTGCCTGAGCAGGGGGTTGGACTAGATGACCTCCAAGGTCCCTTCCAACTTTATTATATATTATTAAATGCAAGAGTGAAATCTTTCTAGCAGATGTACTTAAAACATTCCCTCCTGCTAACTTTGGGCTGTTCTTAAGAGTACACAGAGAGAAAGAGGAAAACAAACAAACAAACAAACACATTTTTCTTCACTCTGTTTGTTGGCCAGACAAACAGAGTGAGGTATTTCCTTTTTGTGGCTTATTTTAAGCAAACTTTCTAGCAAAATTTTAAATTATTTTCTCTTTGGATTTTAAACAGTTAATAGTCACATTTACCTCACACACAAAGACTTTGACAAACATGTATACACAAAGACAAGGAAAACAGAGAAAGAAACAGAAGTCTTAGTTTTACACATTCTAGTCATTCCCACCTTAAGTTTCAGATAGTTCAAATTAGGGAAGGCACACATGTTAAACAAACCACGTGGTTGCACAGAGAGAGAGAGAGAGAGAGAGAGAGAGAGATGAAGAAAATCACTATCTTATTTTCCCTTTTAAGTACCTTTATTTAGCCAAATTGGTTTCCCAGTTTCATCCTTCAGCAAAGCCCACTCATTACAAATTTTCCTAGCTCGTTTCTTCCAGGACAGGCACTCAGCCTCTCATCCCACACCACGAGCAAATCTCTAATTGGTTTCCTAATTTCAACCCTCGAACTGCAGCTAC
>NW_015390087.1:12105-20247 GCF_001527695.2 Protobothrops mucrosquamatus
CTCAAACCCAAAACTCCCTTTACTACCCTGACTCAAATGGGCAAGGCCTGGGAAACCCATCTACAGACACAAGGGGTCTGCTGCCGGCAAGATGGGGCTTACCAGTCTCAGTCCATTGGAGAGGTTAGCTTGGAGTCCCATCTGGGGTGCCAAATTGTTAGAAGTAAGTCTTCATCCTGGTTCATCCAAGCCGGGAATATTATCATTATTATTATTATTAAATAAGCAACATGGCGACTGCTTTGGGAAGATGGTTATAGTTTATTGCAGAAGCAGAAAGTTGGCTCTTCAGGAAAGAGCAGAGAAGAAAGAGGACGAGCACATGGCCAGTAGCTTTTTTATACCCTCCCTAGCTTCCTGTTTGGAAGTTTTCCTGTTCCTGTGGCATGAACTTTGAGGCTATTTCCTGTGTCACGTATTCTGACCTGAGCCCATGTGTGCCTCTCTGGTATACTTGATGGTAATGGTTAGTCCCATTGTGTCCCAAAAGTCATCTCCTGTTTCCCTGGTGATGGGGCTAATGACTCTTAAGAGCTTCCTTTGTCTTGAGATCCCTGGCTCCAAACTTCCTGATGGTTCCACATCTGCATTTCTATAGGACTGGCTCCTGCTTGGGACAAAGAGATGATGCCAGGTTTGGTTTCTGCTTTTCAAAAAATGCTTTTAGAAATCCTTTTGGTGAAAAATATTTTTTTCCTTTTTAATATTTCCTTCTCTGGGGCTTTGACTTCCCACAGTTTGTATCCTATAATTTATGTTGATTGCTTTATTTAGTATCCTATGATTATCAATGAGTGTTGTATCTTAAGATTTATGATTGTATTTTATGATTATGATTTATCACTTGTTGCTTGTATGTACACTGAGAGCTTATGCCCCAGAGACAAATTCCTTGTGCGTCCAATCACACTTGGCCAATAAAGAATTCTATTCTATTCTAAGATCACGTGAAGTGTTAATGCCACTTTGCAATGCCTTGGTAAGGCCACACTTGGAATATTGCATCCAGTTTTGGTCACCATGATGTAAAAAAGATGTTGAGACTCTAGAAAGAGTACAGAGAAGAGCAACAAAGATGATTAGGGGACTGGAGGCTAAAACATATAAGGAACGGTTGCTGGAATTGGGTATGTCTAGTTTAACGAAGAGAAGGACGAGGGGGGACATGATAGCAGTGTTCCAATATCTCAGCGGCTGCCACAAAGAAGAGGGAGTCAAGCTATTCTCCAAAGCGCCTGAAGGCAAGACAAGAAGCAATGGATGGAAACTAACCAAAGAGAGAAGCAACCTAGAACTAAGGAGAAATTTCCTGACAGAACAATTAATCAGTGGAACAACCTGCCTCCAGAAGCTGTGAATGCTCCAACACTGGAAGTTTTTAAGAAGAGACTGGACAGTCATTTGTCTGAAATGGTATAGGGTTTCCTGCCTGAGCATGGGGTTGGACTAGATGACCTCCAAGGTCCCTTTCAACATTATTATTATTATTACTAGCTGTACCCGGCCATGCGTTGCTGTGGCTCAGTCTGGTTAAATGGAAAAGAAAGAAAAGAGAAAGCTTTTACGTCCAACAGATGGCACTGTTTTTCAAAAAAAGCATGTTTTTACCTGTCACAGGTATATCAGTGATGGCGAACCTTTTAGAGACCGAGTGCCCAAACTGCAAACCAAAACCCACTTATGCATCGTCGGGTGCCGGGTGGGTGTGGCCCATTGGGTGGGCGTGGCTGCGGTGGTATTTTGTTATCTTCTCCAGTTCTTTCTCGTCTATTCTGCTGTCTCCAGGCACTGCCACGTCCACTATCCAGACTCCTCCTCCTCCTCCTCCTCCTCCTCCTCCTCCTTCTTCTTCTTCTTTTTCTTCTTCTTTCTTCTTCTTCTCCTTCTCCTCCTCCTCCTTCTCCTTCTCATTATTATTATTATTATTATTATTATTATTATTATTATTATTACTACTACTACTACTATTATTATTATTATTATTATTATTGTTGTTGTTATTATTATTATTATTATTATTATTATTATTATTTTCCTATTCTATATTCTACATTCTATATTCTATTCTATATTCCATTCTACTCTACTCACATGGTACCACCTTCATGCTTATGATCCTTCCTATATGTTTGCTCTGTGACTGGAATTTGTAGTATTTTCACCAAGTTGCATGATAGCTCCAATTCTCTGTATCTTGTTCCTGTTGTTAGAACTGCAACACAGAAACAATGAAAATAAAAGAAGCAGATTTTCATTAGGAATGTATATAGAGAAGGGTAGATCTGTGTCTTGTTCAAGGAGGAAGAACAAAAAGGACTATTTCGTACATCTCTGACTACTTTCTATTTAACTTAATTGATAAAAATAATTGAAAATATTGTTACTAATTTTAACTGTTACTTGAATAAGAGCCGTGGTTGTGCAGTGGTTAGAATGCAGTACTGCAGGCTAACTCACCGCTCACTCCAGGAGTTCGATTCTGAGTGACTCAGGGTTGACTCAGCCTTCCATCCTTCTGAGGTCGGTAAAATGAGGACCCAGATTGTTGGGGGCAATATGCTGACTCTGTAAACCGCTTAGAAAGGGCTGTAAAGCACTATGAAGTGGTATATAAGTCTAAGTGCTATTGCTATTTGCTTTATTCAAGTTAATTAGAAAAGCTCTGTGCATTCTCTTTTGCCTTTATTCCTATGATGGTATTAAAATGTTAAATTTGCTAAACAGATGCAGGCTCAGGTTTGTTAGTTTTTCAGGCTAGTTATGTCTCTTGATCTGTCCCCTAACTGTGAAGTGTGCACAACATAAGTCTTTGTTAAATGTCTATTATCAGATTATGAAATGTTCACCTGGCTCCTATTTTGTAGATCTAGCAATTTTCTTTCAACCTTGTTAATAGACAAACTAATATAGCAGATCAAACTAACTTTATGAAATTGTGAACCCTCTCTCTTTATTGTCATAGGATTCAAAAGGAATTGGCTGACATCACCTTAGATCCACCTCCCAACTGCAGGTATGTATTGATATGTCTACTTTTTAACCTGAATTATGCATTGCAAGTGTGGAAATTACAATGCCATCCTATATTTTCACCAATGTCCTATTGCAGTGATGGCGAACCTTTTAGAGACCGAGTGCCCAAACTGCAAACCAAAACCCACTTATGCATCGTCGGGTGCCGGGTGGGTGTGGCCCATTGGGTGGGCGTGGCTGCGGTGGTAACGGCAGACTGGGTGGGACTAAAAAGTTCAATCAATCAATTCCAACTTTGCAAGATCTTTTTTTTTCCGTGAAAAGTTGAAATTGACTGATTGATTGAACCTTTTTTTTTGTACACGGTGGCAGAGGCCTAAAGCAAAAAGGTTTTATAAAACCCAGCTGAAGGCCTAGGACTGGGGTGACGGCGCACGTGCCCACAGAGAGGGCTCTGAGTGCCGCCTCTGGCACCCGTGCCATAGGTTCGCCACCACTGTTCTATTGCTAATGTTTAAGAAGTACCATCTGATGACATTGTACAGTATTTTCCTCTTTCATGCAACTAGTGCTGGTTGCAGGATAGCAGGGAAAGGCAGAGAAAGGTAGATGCTTGCAGAAGGTTTAAGTACTTCTTATAAAAATAACCATTGACTATAAACTGCTTTAATTCTCAGTCCTTGATTTGTAAGAATTTTGTGTCTAAAGATGATGTTTAGGGAATTGTAACTAAAATCAATGTTTTTTTTGTAAAATAGTACTGTATAGCGCTTTCTGGATTGTTTTTTCATACTAGCTTGCTCTTGTATCTCCTCCTTCATAAAATGTGACTATCTTTCTTGCCCTTAAGACCTTCCCCTTTATTTGATACCTGATAATGAACTTGATGGCATCTCTTTGCTTTCACATGGCAGTACTTTTCAAGTGATCAAGTTTCACCTCATTTTATGGTCTGTGTTTGAATCTTGGTTTGAAATGCTCCAGATATTGACCAAGAGCTTTTCTTTATTGACCTGGTGCTCTTTGAGATCATGTACAAAAGACTAGAAACTGTCCAGACTATACTGATTTGTGTACATAACTATTGCAGTGCAACAGATTAAAGAACAAGTACGTATGAAAAAACCTGACGTCTGAATAGCAAACCCAACCATCTACTAGGCTTTCAAACCCTCAAAAAGCAATGGGAGGGAAGAAATAGTTTCTTATAAAGAAACTTCATGCATGATACTTCCAGTCTTGGCCAATTTTTTTAAAAATGGGTATTTGTGTTTGTTTAAATATAAACTTTTGTTAATATTGACGAGTTATGTTTGCCTTGCACATTTCAATTTTCTAACTTAGTACTTACAAATCTCCATGGAAGGGCAATTGGCTTACATTTTAGTACTTACAATTCTCTGTGAAAGTGTAATCAGTTTACATTTCCGTTGTAAGTTTATGGGCTTTAAAATGATTTCTAGAGCTTTCATACACAAAGGCTTACATTTAGCTATAAGCTATAAAGAATATTGTATATGTGGAATTCTGATAAATGTATGATTAAATGTTCACTATGTAACATACAATTTTAGAGTTTTATAAATACATTTGCTCTAGAAAAGTAATGTACAAAGCAGGTGAAGAGTTTCTTAAGGCTATACATGGTGACCTGAGTGATGCTGTCTCTGCCCTCTCGCAATGCCTGGAGGCTGTAGGGATCTGGATGGGGGACAACAGACTTTGACTGAACCCTGACAAGACTGAGTGGCTTTGGGCACATGGAGCCTCAGGATCTGAGTGTTCTCCTGGACTCTTGTCTCCTGCTGAAAGAGCAGGTGGTGGGTGTGACCATGAGAGCTTTTGCACAGTTTCAGTTTGTACACCAGCTGCAACCTTTCCTGGATCATAAGTCCATGTGCTTATTTACTAAAGCCCTGGCCATCTCTTGTCTGGACTACTGCAATGTGCTCTACATGGGGCTACCCTTGAAATCCATTCACAAGCTTCGACTGGTGCAAAGTGCCACAGCAAGAGCAGTCCTTGGGGTCCCTAGGTTGGCCCATATTACACCTCTGCTCCGCAAACTTCACTGGTTACCGGTGTGCTTCCAAGTGCAGTTCAAGGTGTTGGTTATGATCTTTAAAGCGCTCAATGGGATAGGTGCAGGCTACCTGATGAACCGCCTCGTCCCGCTGCCAGTTGGTCTGGGGTCCAAATGGTGGAGTTCCATGCTGGAGGTGGCTGCTGGATTGATGGCAGACTCCACCTCCCCCACTTGTTCTCTGCTCTCCACCTGTCCATTGTATATCCTATTGATGTATTATTATCTTCTGTTTACACTCTTTTCATTTCTTCCTTTTGTTGTAAGCTGCCTAGAGTAGTCCCATGGTAAGTTAGGCAGCAAATAAATTTAACAAATGTATTATCTGTTTTATAATCTATGACCTGGGAATATATTCCTTTTAATGAGATTTTTCAGTTTCACAGGGATTCTGTTAGTGATATGCATTTTCACATTGTTTTTATAAGAAACACATTCTATAAATCTTTTAAAAATAAATATAATATTTTCTTAAGATTTAATGTTCTGTTAGAAATAAACACAAAGGAATTCAAAGAACCTTGTGGCTTATAAATTATGGAGATGGAAATGAAGAATAACTTCAGAGGTGTTTGCAAGATTCAGCATTTTCATTAAAATAACTAAAGTGTATTGTTGCTACACAAGTCTCACCCCTTTCTTATATGTATGCGATGTCGTAATGCGCATACAAAAGAGGTGGAAGTTTGTGTTCTGTTGCTGTGATCTTGTTTTCATCATTTGACATCCCCCTCTGCGCCCCCCTCACAGGTATCTCTGAATGAACTTCCATGAACACTGCAGAAAATCAATATTGAACTTTACTTCACATTGGAATTAATCCAGTCCCCAAGGCCCTGATTTTTAAACACTTATACAGTAGATACATAGTCCTCTGGAAGTGGAAGCATATGTAAATCCATGTTTTGAGAATTGAGATTTTGAAATATAGTGTCTTTGTTTTCTGGAAACCATAAATGAATATATTTCCATCAGCAGCTAGTGAGCTGCTTTCTAACTGCATAGGAGTCAGAGTATTGCAGAAAACCACAAGACTCAGACCACGGAATCAAAAGAAGTTGATTTATTGCGCATGGTTCAGAGCAAGATATTTGTAAGCACATCTGAACAGCTTCTTATAAAAAAAACAAGTTCATATATACTCTTCAGAAACAGCAAAACACGGAAATGTAACTTGTTAGCTTTGATTGGTTACTTGAATCACAACCCCCTTTACAGCCCCCTTACAGCCCCCCCTGGTTGCTATGTTACCGTGGCTAAAATATCTTGTCAAAGCATCTAAGTTTCCTTTAGCACATTTGTGGTTAGCTACAAATGAGACATAGAGACATATGTGGTTACCTGTAGCAGAGCTTCAAGCTTGACACCTTTGTGCGACCGACAAATGAATTTGTGGTTTTAACATTTTCCATTTCCTTTTTGCTTCTTCTAACTAATACACACATTTAAGACTCATGTCCTGTTTTATGACCTATGTCTTGTTTTATGTCCTGCCTTATGTCCTGCTTTATGTCCTGCCTTATGTCCTGCTTTATGTCCTGCCTTATTCCCCCCTTTGAGACTCCATTTTAGGTAACAATTGAGTCTCACTTTTATAGTTGCTTCTTAAACATTAGCTTTTTCCCAGCAAGCGAAGATAGCTTAGCAGAATTTACGCACATTTGGAGAGGCATAACATATGGCATGATTAACACTTTAGACTGGCACACATCTTTCTGTTTCCTGCTGCCAGTTCAAGCTAGAGGCAGATAGCAATAATAAGAAAGAGTTAAAAAATCCATAAAATGATTCTCAGAAGTCATCTTCCTCAGGCACTTCCTCCAATCCCCAGGGTATAAGCCGTACATACACTCCACTGTCTGGATCCTCACGTTCCCTTCTTGGGTCTGAGGTGAACCTATTTTCCAAGGATCCTTCTATCGTAACTAATTCCTTTTCAACCCTGATTTCTTTTACTGACCTCATAACTAATTGTCTGAGTAAAGGAATTACACATGGGATGAAGGCTAGTCCTGCTATTCCACATAATAACACAAACAGCATCTGTTTGACCCAAGCAGTGCCTGGTAGCCATGAGAACCATGAGTCAGTTCCTTGCATTCCTTGTCTAATTCTGGATGCTCTATCTTGCAAGTCCTTTGCCACTTCTCTGACTACTCCTGATTTATTCATGTAAAAGCAACATTCTTCTCCCAAGAACAGACAGAAACCTCCTTTCTCAGCTGTCAATAGGTCTAAAGCACGCCGGTTTTGTAAGACTACTGCTGCCAAAGAGTCTATCTGATCTTGGACTTCTACCAGAGTCCCAGCAATCTGGCTTAGGCTTTGTTGAAATTCTTCAGAAAGTTGCTGAAACTGTATTGCAGAAGGGGCTCAACTACCTACACCTGTTCCAACTGCAGTGCCTATCCCTAGGATGGCTAATAATGGTATTACTAGAGGAACTCTTTTCTGTTTATGTCCCATGAGAGGAACAGGGAGGGCTTGTTCCCCGTTAACAACACCCATCCTTGGGATGAGGTGAACCAGAGTACACGTCCCAGTCCAGTTGGTAGGTAAACATACATATGCCTTTTCCCCACATAAGAAAAAGACCCCATTCTCTTCTAAGCACACTGCCATGTTCATGGAAAAGGCATGAAATCGATGACTGTTCTCATCTGAGGTGGCTCGGGAGTTCATGGCCTCCATGACGGCCATGGACCTGACCCAATTAGTTGATGTCCCTACCCACACCGGGGGACACACACTGGACTTAGTTTTTGCCTCCAGCCAGTGGCTGAGTGATCATGGTTTAGGGGAAATGGTCGTTGAGCCCCTGTCATGGTCAGATCACTCTCTCCTTCGGCTGGCCTTTCCTACTGCTACGCCCCACCACGGGGAGGCAGAACCAGAAGTGACAAAATGGTTCCGCCCTAGGCGCCTGATGGACCCTGAGAGGTTCCAGACGGAGCTTGGGCCAATACCTGAGACCTTGACCCGCGGCTCGACTGAGGACCTGGTGGCCGCCTGGAATGGTGCGGCCGCGGGGGCCCTGGACCGGGTCGTGCCTTTGCGGCCCCTCACCCGATGCCGGTCTACCTTGG
>NW_015390087.1:21496-29083 GCF_001527695.2 Protobothrops mucrosquamatus
TTCAGTGGGGGTTTTTTTACGGGTGTGTTTTTAGAACAGGCCTGTTATTTAATTCGATTTTAAAACAAACTATTTATTTATTATCGTGGTTTTTAGTATCGCCTGTTCACCGCCCTGAGTCCCGCAAGGGAGATAGGGCGGTATATAAATTTAATAAATAAATAAATAAATAAATAAATAAATAAATAAATAAATAAATTACTCCAGACCCCCAAGGTACCAGCCATAAACATGCCAGTTAACGGCTGTAGTGGAGATTTTTGACGAGGGTTTCTTTGTTCATCCCTGATATAGGGGCCTTCAAGGAGATAACGGGAACTTTCATTTCCAAAGGGAAATGGAATACAGAATCCCTTCATGGGCTTACTATAGAGCCAAAGTGGGAATCTGGGTGGTTCAAATTGGCTTGGGCACTTTATCAAAGTAGCATTTCCTTCCCATTTTCTCCAAGGACCCAAACCCTGGGCCCTGATCCTGCCTCGCTCTTTGAGATCCTTAACCTCCCCGGAGCCTTCTTCAAGCGTGGGAGGAGTTAATTGGCCATTCTCACAACATTTGGGACTACTGTCCAGGGCTTTATCACCCAACAGGCCACTTGCAAATAGTAACCAAAGCCATAGAAGATTCATGATTGACAATCTAAAATGAGTCAATGTAAGTCCAATGTCCCACTCAGTTTCACACTCACAGCCACAACAAAGGGAGCAATTGCAATTATGAAATTACCACATCAGGAAGATGGATGGGATTAGGTGTGATTTGGGAAAGGACAAGGTCAGTCTTGGGTGAGCCACACAGCTAAGTCTTATTTGCTAAATATAATGCCCACACTCCCAAGACTCCTACTATACTACAGAGGACCCACTCCCAGGGTTCTTCAAACATAAGTGTCTCCCGGAGATACACACTGTTCTTGGTCACATTCAGTGGTTTTAGGTGCAACACCTGTTTCTTTGGGATTGGGGCGATTCCAGAAGAAAAGGTGTCCAATACAGCAGGTCACAACTAGGGTGATCAGACTCACTAAGGCCAGACTCACTGCACCTATGGCTATGTATTTTCGGACTACCATTCCTTAAAAGGAGATCCAACCTACACCACACACTCCACTCCTAACACATTAACAGCTGTTTTCCTCGTTCTTGTCTTCAGCCATACGTAGAGGGTCAGCTTCCGGGGTGACACCAGTAAGGCCTCTTCTGCCCCGTATGTTGCCTGCCTGTTGCCGGTAGGGCAGTTATAAGGGGCGCTTCTTTAAGTGCACCACTAAAGGACAGGCCTTGTCCTGCTCTGCCTCCCAATATTCATCAGCTGCAGGCTTAACTCGAGTCCAGTGAATCCAAGACTTGGATTCTAACACCTTTATTGCATGTGGATAACACATGACCACAGTATATGGTCCCTTCCATCTAGGTTTCAAGTTTTCCCTTTTCCAGTGTTTTACCCATACTTTGTCTCTCACTTGAATATTATGACTGGGGGTACTCAAAAATGGTGGACTAAGGGACACACAATATTGTTGGATTTCTTGTATTTGCTTGTTTAACTCTCCCACCATTTGACTTACCCATGTAGTCCCTATTTGGCTTAAGTCCACTATATGATTTTTCAAACTAGTACTTATGACAGGGGGTCTTCCAAACATCATTTCAAAAGGAGGTAGCCTAATTCCTTTTTGAGGGGTGCACCTCACAGACCAAAGTGCTAGTGGCAATGCATCCACCCACTTAAGGTGAGTTTCAAGGCACACCTTTGTCACCTTCTCCTTTATAGTCCGGTTCATCCTCTCTCTCTATAGACCACAGTATGTACATGTAATGTGAGGAATGCATATTTAGAATCAGTCCAAATGTTTATACTTTCATCTCTTGCTCTTTCCAGTGCCCTTATGAGAGCCCACAGTTCTGCTGCCTGAGCATTTGTGCCTTTTGGGAGTGGCCCACTTTCTATGACTTTATCAAGTGAGACCACTGCATAGCCCGCATATCGTTCTCCTGTTGCAATAAAGCTTGACCCATCAGTAAACCAATTATAGTCCACCTCTTTCAATGGCACATCAGTTAAATCAGGCCTGCATGAGAATTGACTTTCTATTGCTTGCATACAGTTATGTTCAACTTTAGGACCTGGTATAGGCAATAGGGTGGCTGGATTCAGGCCATTTGTCTGCTTCAATGTCACTTGAGGGTTTTGAATAAGGAGAGCTTGGTATTTATAAATTCTGGAGCTAGTTATCCATAAATGTCCCTTTGTTTCCAAAACTCCACGAATTGCATGACTGGTATATATTGTGGTTGGCTGTCCAAAAGTCAATTTATTGGATTCCTCTATCAGGAGAGCTGTGGCTGCCAGAATTTTAAGGCAGTGTGGCCATCCTTTTGAGATTCCATCAAGCTGCTTTGACAGATAAGCTATGGGTTGTTGCCAACTTCCTTTTTCTTGAGTCAGGACGCCTAGAGCCAAATTATGCTTTGAATCCACATACAAATTGAAAGGTTTTTCGACATTGGGAAGTCCCATAACAGGCGCTTGAGATAATGCCAATTTTAAAGCCTCAAAAGCCTGTTTTTGTTCACGCGTCCAAATAAAGGGTTCCCTTTCTCCCCCCTTTGTGGACTCATAGAGTGGTTTGGCTAGCAGGGCAAAAATCGGTATCCATATTCTACAATAACCTGCTGCTCCTAAAAACCCCCATAATTTTCTCCTATTGGTTGGCTCTGCAATTCTGCACACAGCTTCCTTTCTCTCATGCCCTATAACTCTCTGTCCCTGACTTATAGTATAACCCAAGTATTTAACCTGGGGTTTCACTAATTGGGCTTTCTTCCTTGAGGCACGGTATCCTTTGTCCATCAACAGATGAAGTAGTTGGTTGGTATTGTCCCAACAAGTTTCCTTTGTCTGTCCAGTTATTAACACATCATCAACATATTGGAGAAGTACATCTCCTTCCTCACATGTCTGGAAGTCTTCTAAGTCTGAGGCCAAGGCATTGCCAAAAAGAGTGGGTGAATTTTTAAATCCCTGAGGAAGTCTGGTCCAAGCGTATTGTCTTCTCTGGCCTGTTACTGTATCTTCCCACTCAAAAGCAAATAGTTTCTGACTGTCCTTATGTATTGGAATGGTAAAGAAAGCATCTTTTAAATCAACCACAGAGAACCAAACAGCTGATGCTGGAATCAAGGTCAGGAGGGTATATGGGTTAGGCACAACAGCGTGTACAGTAATTGTAGCCTGATAAATCTTGGGCTGGGCGAAATGAGCCATCAGGCTTTGGGATGGGTAAAAGTGGGGTGTTCCAAGGAGATTGAATAGTTGTTAAAATGCCTGCCTTTAAGTATTTGGTAATATGGTCTTGAATTGCTTGTGCAATGGGACGAGGATAATTTCTCTGCTGGAGACTAATAGGCACTGCCAGAGGCTTCACTTGCATGACTAGTGGTGTATGGTGAACTGCATATCCTGGTGGATTATCTTCTGCCCATAAGCGGGGCACATCAAACTCCTGCCAAGTATCGAGGACTCGAACCTCTTGGGCCACCATTATTTGCCACATCTCATCTGGAGGATGCTTCATTACAAGTGCCATTTCGTCTTCTTCAAACGACAAAGTTGCCACCATTTTGCATAACATGTCTCGACCCAACAAGGGAATGGGACACTCGGGCATGTATAGGAATTGATGTTCAATATCCCTTCCATTTAGGGAACATCTCCCAGAATTTTTTTAAGTCACCTGGATTGGCCTTGAGGTCTCCATAATCTCCACTAAAACCTTTCTTAAAATTCCTCAACATACACTGAAGAGGTGTCCGAGGGACACTTCCTCCACCACCCATTTTCTAAGACACTGCCACTGACCTGCGATGCCGGACGTTCCAACAATCACCAACAGGAACTGCAATGGCTTAACCACCCACACAACTCTTGGGCCTCGTTAGGATACACCGATCCCGGACCCAGGGGGGTGATCAGGCCCCCTCTTCCACTCTCAAAACGAGTGGGTCGACAATTTCCTCAATACTTGCCTGCAGCCGTCTTCCTTTCCAGCCGGCGTTATTTTGTGGCTTGTTTTGATTCTCTTCAGGTTCTTGGATCGGTCGGTTGTCCACCAAATACCCCTCCGATGCCGTCCGCCTCCTTCCGGAGAAATCATCCGTGCCGGCTGAAGGTTCAGCGTGACGGCCCTGACTGGGCACTGGTCGGTCTGTGCCGTCCTCAGCGAAATATCGCTCCAAGTCCCTTCGTGGTCGCCAGAAAAATATTGCAGAAAGCCACAAGACTCAGACCACGGAATCAAAAGAAGTTGATTTATTGCGCAAGGTTCAGAGCAAGATATTTGTAAGCACATCTGAACAGCTTCTTATAAAAAAACAAGTTCATATATACTCTTCAGAAACAGCAAAACACGGAAATGTAACTTGTTAGCTTTGATTGGTTACTTGAATCACAACCCCCTTTACAGCCTCCTTACAGCTGCCCGGTTGCTATGTTACCGTGGCTAAAATATCTTGTCAAAGCATCTAAGTTTCCTTTAGCACATTTGTGGTTAGCTACAAATGAGACATAGAGACATATGTGGTTACCTGTAGCAGAGCTTCAAGCTTGACACCTTTGTGCGACCGACAAATGAATTTGTGGTTTTAACATTTTCCATTTTCTTTTTGCTTCTTCTAACTAATACACGCATTTAAGACTCATGTCCTGTTTTATGACCTATGTCTTGTTTTATGTCCTGCCTTATGTCCTGCTTTATGTCCTGCCTTATTCCTGCTTTATGTCCTGCCTTAAGAGCATGCACAGTCTCATTGCGCTGAGATAACCCAGGAGTAAATACAGTAAACAGCGGTCTATATTAAATGGTGGTTTATATTACACTATCTACAATATACACTCTAGAAAAGCCTTCCCTTTTATACTCAGGCTCTTAAAGAGACACAGACACAGACCCTGCTGAGTCATTCCTATCATTGCATGATCCACCTTACATTACATCATTACATAAGCTGTTTAGCTATTAAATTAATACCTTGACACTCCTCCCATTTAAAGCTAAACAGCAGTTAACCCAAATGCTTTTACACATTCTTGATGTTTGTCTCCATTTAAAGGTTTAGTCTACATATCGGCTATATTGTTGTCAGTGGAACAATGCTGTAACTTTATCCATTTATCCTTTATAGCCTCCCTGATGTTACAATATTTTATGTCCACATGTTTGCTTCTGTTTCCAATACGTTCTCCCATAGCCATCTTTATACATGCAACGTTGTCCTCAAACATTGGCACAGCTTCTTTCACATCGATATGTACATCTCTGAGTACTTGAACATACCAAGTTAATTCAGAACATGCTTCAGTAGTTGACAGTGCTACTGAAGGTTGTTTTCTGGACTTCCATCCAATTACGGTTCCAGCAAATAATATCATAAACCCTGTGTTTGACTTTCTGTCATGCATATCATTTCCCCAGTCACTGTCTACATAGCATTGTAATGATAGGGTATCAGATGGCCTTATCCTTAGTCCTAGGTCCATTGTGCCTTTTAAATATCTGAATACTCTTTTTATCCCTAACCAGTGTTGTTGTTTGGGTGCTGAAGTGTGCCAACTCAAAATGCTAACCGTACTGGCTATATCTGGTCTTGACCATTGGGATAAATACAATAAGCTACCTATAGCTGATTGGTACACTTCTTGGTCACATTCTGTGTCGTCTGCTATATCATTCTGGAAGCTTGGTGTCATAGGAGTTAATACACTGTTACAGCCTAGCATTTCATACTTTTATAACAGCTGTTTTATTTTCCTTGTTTGGCTTATCACATATCCTCCCTGGTTTGGTTTTCTTATTTCCACACCTAGATAATTCTTTATTTCCCCTAGGCTTTTAAATTGGAATTTCCTTTCAAGTTGCTTGACAAAGAGTCAACCTGGGAGCAATTCTTAGTAATAAAACACAAGTCATCAACATAAGCTAACAGGAAACACTCTGCACCCTCATACTGTGCAGTGTACAAACATGGATCAGCTTTGCTGCTTCTAAAACCCAACTCTTTGAGAGCAGCATCTAAACACTGATTCCAGTTTCTTGCTGACTGTTTTAACCCATATATGGCTTTTATCCAATTTATATACATATCCAGGGTGCTTAGTTTCATAACCTGGAGCTTGTGCCATATATATATCTTCTTCTAATTCAGCATTTAAATATGCGGGGGTAATATTGAAATAATATATGGTATAATTGCGTGCAACTGCTAAAGCCAATGCTAACCTTATGGTCTCACCTCTTACTGTTGGTGCAAACACTTCATCATAATGCACATTTTTTCTCTGTGTAAACCCTTGCGCAACTAACTGTGCCTTATACTGCAGTTCATTATTGTGTAAAACCTTCTTTTTATATACCCATTTACATCCCACAGCCTTTTGGCCTTCTGGTAATCTCATAAGGGTAAACACCTGATGCACATTCATAGACTCCATTTCTCTGTCCATAGCCTCCTTCCATTTATCCTGTTCTACTTGAGGTAATGATAAAATCTCTTGAAAATGACAGGGTTCATACCTTACACTATATGCTCTAACCCCACTTGCTGTGAATCGATCAGAAGGTACACCTTTATTGCTACGTTCAGACCTCCTCGGGATCATCTGTTCATGTGTTTCTGTTACTTCTCTTTTTACTTCAGGTCTATCCTCATCTATCCCTACTATCTCTGACCTGCTATCCTGTTCTTCCTTAATTGGGTTTTGTTTAGCCTCTCCTTCCTGAGAACTAACGCTACTTGTTGGTATGAACACTTCAGTGTTAGTATGCACCCTGTCCCAATTATTCTGCTCTGCGAAACTAGCAGACCTTGATATTACAACCTTCTTTGTTCCATCTGAAAATCTATATCCTTTGGAACCTGGCTCATATCCAACAAACCTAAGTTTCCTGGCCTTTTTCTGTCCTTTCCTTCTGGTGCCTTTGGGGATATGCACCCAGGCATAACTACCAAATGTCCTTAGGTGAGCCAATGAAGGTTTCCTTCCATGTAACAGGAAATATGGAGTTTCATTAACAGCAACGCTCCATACCCTGTTTACTAAATAGTTGGCTGTTTTTATGGCTTCTCCCCAGTACGTGTTACTCATTCCTGCATCTGCCAGCAGTGAGTCCTTCATGGTCTGCAATATACCATTTCTCCTTTCAGCCACTCCATTTTCTGCTGGTGTGTAAGGGTTTGTATGTCTATGCTTTATGCCTAAATTTCTCAGCCACCTTTGGAAATTATCAGACATAAACTCTGTTCCCCTGTCTGTTTGCAGCTGGCATACTTTATGGCCATACCTTCTCTACAAAGTTCACCCATTGCTTAAACTGTTCCAACAAAATTTTGTATTAGTTTTATTTAACATGGTGGCAAGGCCATCAATTAATCAAAACAAAATCATATTTATACAATTCAAATTATTTCAATATAATTAACTCAGTTATACATATAAATAATCTATTATTATTTTAATATATCCTACTTCCCCTTAAGTCAATACTAGTAACTCTATTTCTATACTCCCTCCCACCCCCATCCCCACCTA
>NW_015390087.1:29549-40090 GCF_001527695.2 Protobothrops mucrosquamatus
TGCTTCCCCTGAGGTGCAATACCATAATTTTCCATTTCTATAAGTATTAAAATTGCATCCCAAAGTCACAGCTAAGTCCATCACTGCCTCTTCTCTGTATCCTTGTAAATTTTCTTTAGTTGTTTCCAGTCCAGTTTCCGCTTTTACAGCTATTTCTTCCACTTCTCCCTCCTTCCAGAAAGAGCAATAATATCCCCCAGCTGCTTCCCTTGAAATGCAATACCATAATTTTCCATTTCTATAAGTTCTTTTAAATTGCATCTCAGTCACAGCTAAGTCCATCACTGCCTCTTCTCTGTATCCTTGTAGATTTTCTTTGTTTCCAATCCAATTTCCGCTTTTACAGCTATTTCTTCCACTTCTCCCTCCCTCCAGAAAGAGCAATAATATCCTCCAACTGTTTCCCTTGAAGTGCAATACCATAATTTTCCATTTCTATAAGTATTAAAATTGCATCCCAAAGTCACAGCTGAGTCCATCACTGCCTCTTCTCTATATCCTTATAGACTGTTGAAGATCTTTAAACAAAGCGGAAGTTCCATTAAACAAAGCCATTTTTCAAACTTCTTTAATCCAAGCCTCGGAGAAAAAAAAGAGGGGGGGAAAAATCCAAAATCCAAATCCAAAATTCTCTCCGTTAAAAGAAAAAAAATAATCACCAAAATTTCCATAAACCCAAAGAAAAAATATATCAAAGTTACAACCTTAAGCCAAGGGGTAACAATTTCCCTCTTCATTCAACGCTGCAGGAAAGTGAAAGTTAAAAAGGAAAGTCAATCTCATCTATAAAAAAACGGCAAGCCGCAGTCATTTTTTCCCCCCTCATTTCAACTTAACTTTAAAGAAGATGTTAATAAATTGAGTTAAAGTCTTAAGTTACTCAAGTCCAGTTTCCCCTGGTCAGTTCCGTCTGGTTATTATTTACTCACAGTTTTCTATAATTCACAGAAGTGGAGGCAACGACTGGCTTTGTTCCCCAAAAAAAGAGGGAACAAAGGCACTTGGGAGGCGGAGATTTCCCGGACTCCGGAGGAGTACCCAATTTCGCTCTCCCGAAATAAAGGGAGAGCTTTTGGGACTCTACTCCTATCCAGGAGTACTCACCTCGACCCCTTCTCCCGGGGCACAAGGTTCCAAGCCGCTGAACAGCTGCTGGCCGCTGTTCATGCTGGCTCTGACGCCTTCCCAAGAGGACGGCTCCGAAAAGAGCCGCCATCGGCGCGCCGTCCCACCGGAAGTCCCACCCATTGCTTAAACTGTTGAAGAACTTCAGTTTTGCCCTTTAATAAATAGCAGAACCCATACCTGGTGTAGTCATCTACTAAGACTAGTGCGTACCTAGCTCCTCCAAGAGAGGGCGCCATAGGACCAATTAAATCAGCGTGCACTAACTGTAAAACCCTGTTAGTTTGCCTTGTGCTTTTCTTACAGGATACACACTAGACTTCGACTCCTTACAAATAGTGCAGTCTAAATATGTGTTGCATTTATCCTGTTTAACACCTTGTGCACAAATCCTCCCACCTTTCCTTATGGTGTATTGACCCTTTGCAAACATTACTTCATATCCCATATTATCCAAGCTCAAAATACTGAGTAAATTATGGTCTAACTCTGGTACATATAATACATTATTCAGAGTTTCCTCAATACCAGTTACATAAACTTTACCTTCCCCTTTAACAGCAGACTGTTGTCCATTAGCCAAGCTAACAAATGCTTGCTTAGATGGTCTCAGGTTAGAAAACATTTGTGGGTCATTTGCAATATGCTGACTCGCCCCACTGTCCAACAGCCAAATGTTTTTTTCAGTTAATGTTGCTGTCAGGGAAAATGTCGGTTGTGTAGCTCTATGATCTTGTCTCGCTGCTCCTCTGTTTCTCCTCTCAGGGCAGCGTCTCTGGAGATGCTCTGTAGAACCACACATGAAGCAGCGTTTCACTATGCAAACTTTCTCAGCTACTCTGCTGGCACCCTGAGACGTAGCAGTTCTAGGCTTGGTCTGTGCGTTGTCGTCTCTGCTGCCTTTCCAGACCTTTCTGTTCCTCCTCCAGCAACCGGCCAGTCAAATAACTCATGGTTAAATCCTTCTCCTGCATGGACTCTAAACTGGTCACTAGGAGGTCCCATGAATTGTCCAATGAATTGAGCACCACATACACCTTATGTGACTCAGTAAAAGTCATTCCTCTTTCCTCTAATTCTAGGAATGTCTTTCTCATGGACTGCAAATGTGTAGACATGCTCTTTCCCGGTTTCGGTTGTGCCTTATATAGCTTTCTTGTCAGCATTACTTTGCTGCTCGTAGTCTCTCTCATGTACACACTTCGCAAAGCTTCCCAGCACTCTTTAGCAGACTGGAGACCCCTCACATGTATCAGCTGGCTATCCTCCAAACTACTGGCCAATGCTTTCTCATTCTTTCTCCGGTCCCCATCATCCAGGGCTGCAGGTGGATCAGTAACTATCATCCACAACACCTCCCTTCTCAGGTACATCTCCATTTTTAGACTCCAGGAGAGGTAGTTTGTCTCATTCAGCTGAGATACTACGAAACCTCCTCCCATTATGCTGATGGAAGCCATGTTGCCTGCTTCTTCAAACCACCACAAACCACTACAAACCACAAGCCTCAACTCCTCTGGCTCTGGGTCAAACTGTCACTGGGTTTCTCCTCACTCTGGGCCCATAACCTTTCAGAGCATGCACAGTCTTATTGCGCTGAGATAACTCAGGAGTTGTCATGCCTCCGTCCGAGCCTGACTCTGAGGAAGACATGGAGTTCCCTGTTGAGGCCCAGGAGGGGGTGTCTGTGGCTTTGGAGGACTGTGGGGAGGAGCAGGCTGAGGCAGGCCAGGGCCCTTCAGGTTTGGAACAGGGAAGGCAGAGTTCAGGCGAGGAGCAAGGCCCCTCCCCACCTGATCCTAGAGCAAGGAGAGCAGAGAGGAGGAGGGAACAACGGAGGCAGGCTCACTTGCTCGGGAGGAGAGCGTCCCGCCCCACTCCACAAAGCACACCTGGGGAGTAGGATTTAAGGAGACGCTGTGGGGTGGGGCATTTGCCGGGAACAAATGTGAAATCTTGAGATAGTGTGCTCTTGTAACCTGGACACTTTGTATTCTGGACCATTTTGCTTCCTGCTGCTCTCTCCTTGCAGTCTGCAGTTTGCAGTTCACAGTTCACAGGCAAGCTGGGAGTTAAAAGGATTATACGTTTGCTTGTAATCTGTCTTGCTTTAAGAACAGTGTAAACTTCCTTGGCTGTTTTGTTTGAACTTGTGCCAGCATATGTGGGGGCTGTTGGGTGAACATTGGCAGTGATTAAAAAGACTATTGCTCTGGCCAGCTGATTGCTTTGCCTCCGTTCGGGGCCCTGGGTCATCACATGAGTAAATACAGTAAACAATGGTCTATATTAAATGGTGGTTTATATTACATTATCTACAATATACACCAGGAACAAAATACATACATGTGGTAATACAGCAAAATCCAACACACAGCAGTTACAGCAGGAAACGGACCAGAGAGAGACACTCCAGAAAAGCCTTCCCTTTTATATTCAGGCTCTTAAAGAGACACAGACACAGACCCTGCTGAGTCATTCCCATCATTGCATCATCCACCTTACATTACATTACATCATTACATAAGCTGTTTAACTATTAAATTAATACCTTGACATTAGGTAATGCAGGAATACTCTATAGATGTTAAGCCAGGATGAGAGCTTTGGTTTTCATTCCTTTGTTTGTTAGCTCAAAAGAGACATTTGTGGTTGTCAAGTTCATTTTGTGTTTGCAAGTTTTGGGGGATTTTTGTCAGTGGTGATGTGATACATACAGCACCTAGTTGATGTGCATTAACTGAAAATATTTACATAACTGCTAAAACAGATTAATATACAGTACATTAAAGATTCATATGAAGATGGAAACCTAAAGTACATTGATTTTACTAATTTATCAGTCAAATCAATTATTAAAAAACATAAATTCAGCTAATACAGTTAGAGAACAGTTTTTAGATATAGTCTCAAATACATGCACATAAAATTATTTTCTATATTGTCCCATTAGTATTGAACATTTCAAAGCACAGTTCTGTTTAAAATCTTCCTAATATCATATAATCTGCTGTATTCAGATTATAATTGTTATGTCCAGTTGATCCAAGACTTTAGTCATTTCAGATCTTAGCAATTACATATTGTTGCATGTATCTTCAGGTAAAAAGATGGGAACTGTTTTAGATTGATTGGTGCTGTATATATTCTTTAGTGACTTCTGTTTTCCTAAAGGAAGTAACAATCTGCTGTGTCCAGTTAAATCAAAAGTTTGATAATCTCAGGAAACAACCTTTTAGGGAAGTTGGGTGCATATAAGATTATGATACATACATTCCATAGTGGTTTCTTTCTCTTTTCCTTAAAAGGAAATGTATTATTTAGGACTTCCAGTTTTGCGCAGCAGCCGAGGGATCGTGAGGCTCCGCGCCCTACGGCCGATTTCTGCCTGCCAGGGGACCCTAAATGGGCCTGAATTTGCTCGGTAGAGGCAACACAGAAGGGGGGAAGTCCCGCCGATTGCGGAGAGACGGTGGTCGATCTGATCGGTTTGGGAAAAGCCCTCCAGAAACCGGCAGGAGGAAGGCTAGCTTAATTTCTGAGTCTAGCCCAAGCTACAAGCAACCGAAGTCCAAAAGCACTACTTTAAGCTGACTGTAAATAACGTGTTTGGAACTGGGTAAGAACTGTGATTTTCTCTCTTCTACTTGAAATTTGATTTCCTGGAAAAAAAGAAAAAGAAAAACCCCAAGAAGCAAAAAGGCTCCGAAAGTGAGAAGGAGGGGGACCTTTGCCCCATCCTCCTGCAGACAGAAGCGGTGAATTAAACTTTTTAGGGGGAACAGAAATATACTGAAATGAAAGGAATATAAGACTTAATTTGGATAAGTTTGAAATCGGTGGAATCTGTTAAGATTTTCCTTTTATATCATGAAAATAGAAGTAAATAATTGTCTATTACTGAAAAGAACTGAAAGAACTGGTACTGACATCTAGTGGTGGATGAAAATATACAAGAGCAGTTGCTCTATTACAGGGACTGGCAAAGCCCAGGAAAAGATAAATTTGATTTGGGTGACCTTCAGTGTCTTAATAACAGAGAACAGCTGTGACCAAAAAAAAAAAAAGAAAGAAAGAAAACATTTTGGGCTATCTACAACAGACATGTCAAACTCGCAAAGTCATATGACGTCGCACAACGTATAGTGACGGTTTTGCCATTGCCGGCAATGGGGTGGGCGTGGCTTCCGGATGACGCTTCCGGCCCGCAGGCCGGCAGTTTGACACCCCTGATCTACAAAGTGAGAATTATAAAGTAAAAAAAAAAAGAATTGACCTTTCTGGATTACAAGTACTAACTCAACTGTGACTCTAAAGCTGTCTGTAGAGAAAGGAAAACCCTGAATTTTGGCTGTCATGGAAAATCAGAGATCTGCAGAAAGAATATACCAAGAAAAAACAAATACTTTCCAGAAGGAGATCTATGCTATGTTGCAACTAATCCAAACAACAATAATCTCAAACCATGAGGAAATTAAAAATAACTTTGAAAACATAAATGAACACATCTCCAATTTAACTTTACAACATAAAAATTCTCAGAAAATAAAAATAGAGAGTGAGCAGAAAAAACAGACAACTGAATATGAGACAGAGGAGAGAGATTTTAAGATGGAATTTAACAATACAAGGAAGTATGACTTAACCCAGATGGAAAAAAATTACAGGAAATTCTGGACATGGAAAAGACAAACTACGCTTTAAGATTACAAAATAAGTTTGAGGACAAGAAAAAAGGTTTGGAAAAATGGATGAATTTGAGAGACAAAAAATAATAAATAAAATCAAGAAAGAAAGAAAGAAAGGAAAAGATTTTCAGTGAATACGAAGGGGCGAAACCTTCCTATAAAAACATCTTACCTGTTTTGCCTTTTGTATCTGCAACAACATTTATAAGATTATGGGAAGATTCTTTGATTCAGCGAAGCATATTGAACAGGAAAGATGTTGTGGGAAAAAAAGGCTAAAGTGAGAATTAAGAAATTAGATGATGGGAATTACCAGAGGGAATATTTGAGAATTAAACATTTCTTTGAATATGGTTAAAGAAATAGAGAGATTTTGAATATAAATGAAGATTAGCTTAAGAGGGATGAACCCCTCAAGTAACATAGTATGTCTTCTTTCTTTTTTCTTTTGTGTTTGGTTTTTTGACATGAGAAATATAAAAATGTTGGGATGGTTTATATAATAAGAAATGTTTTCTCTGTTTTGTCTTTTTTCATTATTTTTCTTTAAGATATGAGAAATGTAAAAATGTGATGGCTTGTGTGAGAAAAAAGACTTAAATACTTAAGTGTAACTAATTTTGAGAAAATCTTAACCAGTAAGAATGCTTTGAATATTGTGGGGAAAACAAATTTAAATAAGAATTTTGTAAACAGGATTTATGACGAGACAATCAAGATGATCAGTGTAAAGAAGCTTTGTATTGATGTGGTTATTATCTGCAGAAACATGAGAAAATGTCTATATTTAATTGTCATTTATTTAAATAAGAACTGTATTAATATAAGGTTGGCAAAAGAGAATATTATTGGAAGAAGAGGAAATCGAGTAAAGCTATTATATGGACTATAGAATTATAGAAATTAATTGTTATTGATTGTTTTTTAAACACTAACCCAGACAATGTGCTGTTTACCAAATATTAAGGTGTATGTTAAAAATCAATAAAACATTTTTTTAAAAAGGAAATGTATTATTTAATCCTTAATAATTGTGAATTCTTCATCTTAGAAACCATTTAGTACTATACACTAAAGAAACCACTTACTGTAATACTATCCTGTACACTTGGTAATTTTCACCTTGTATACATCACCCTTCAGATGATACTGCAAGGAAAACCAGTTTCAGCACAGGCTATGCTTGAAAACATATTGGAGGGTTGCATATGAATAACGGTTTATGAACTTGTGCCTTGTTATACTTGTTTTATTGTGGTTCTGAATGATTAATTTCAAAAATTTTAAAAGTCCAGATATTATGAGGGCTGAATTTGATCAACATATTTTTGTCTTCTCTCATTTTTCAACCATTTTTGGAACAGAAATATTTGTAGAAAAAAAAGCTTAAATGTTAGTTCTGGTAGTTTGTAGAAAATTTAGCAAGTGGATGCAACTAGTTACATGATGCCTGCCTTGTTTTCTAACACAAATATTGTTTTTAAATATTTGAATAATCACTTCTGATAATTGTGATCTATAGGCTTGACAATTACATAAAAGTAACATTAACATTTTGTCTTTTTTCAAACCTTACTACTTTGTGTCCTACGTTTTTCTACAACCAGAGAGCTGGAAGTTTGAGATTCTACCAAGAATTGGTTCAGAAGCTGCATTTCCTCTGCTAAGCAGGAGTTGTAGCTCAGATGCTTTTCATACTAATATCCTCAGGTTATATACTGAAATCCTGTCCATTTTTTAAAAAAAATATTTGGAAACAAGGCTCAAAAAGAGTTTTGCTAGAGAGGTGCTGCAGAATAAATAGTACACAGGGCTAAAAGGACCAGTAATTTGATTTGAACAAATCCAAACGTTTTGATCAAGAACTAGGGTTTGAACTGTACAAATATTGCTTAATAATATTCTTTAGCTATCTTTGTGACCTGATGATTTTTCAAAAATATCTGCATATTATGTATATTTCAGAGCTGATAGCATACATACAGTCTATTCAGTACAGAGAAACCATTACACATGTAGCTTTATGCCAGTATAGCTATATCTAAATTGTATTTTTGCATATCTAACTTTGCTAGCTTATTTAAAGGTTTGAGAAGATTCCTGGAAACTGTTGATAAGCTATTTTATCACTATAGATTTTGTCTAAGGTATTTTACAGAAGTAGCAGAAACTTTATTATTTTTATCTCAGCAGGGGGCAATGGCTGTCCAGCAACCAGACATTGAAGTTAAATAGGGTCAGGTCTAGATAGCACTTGGGTGGGAGACCCGCAGGAAATGCCAGTGGTGTAGGCCAGACTGGAAAGAAAATAAAATATCCTGGAAAAATGCACTGGGAAAGCAACTCATACTGTTTGCAACACCCCCCACTCAAACCTGCATAGTCACCAGAAGTTGATCTTGACTAGATAGGTCATTTTAGTTTCATTAAACTGGTGTTCATCATGCCACTATTGTATAAAAGCAGGAACTTTGGATTTTGACAAAAAGTAGGAATGATTGATTTTTAGTGCTGTGCTTTTCATGATTTCCCCAACTACTGTTTAAACTACTGTCACTCCCTTGACCTCTTTCTTTTGGAAAGAGTAATAAAGTACTGCTCACCTCCAGATTAGGAAGTCATAGAATTAGGGCAGTCATAGCTGCCTTTCTGAAGCTAGGGAAGAAAGCCTAAGTGGGACCCACCCTGCAGTTTATTCGAGCCACATATAGTGCTATACTTCTTGGTATTGAAATTCAAAGATGTAGCTCTTCTAAATCAGCACTTTTTGACTATAAATGAACTGGGATGACCAGGAAAGAAACTCAAAAGTATTACCAGTTGATGAGAGGAACTGAGGAGTGGCTACTTACCTGTTTATCTGAGTTCTGAACAAACCTTTTGTGAAGTAGTTAAAAACTGTACTAATGTCTAAGTCTGGATTACGTGACATGTGAATGGTGTCTTACCTAAGTTCCCATTTCTATTATAGAAGAATAAAAAGCATGTACATATAATTTTGCTTTGCTTTTTAAAAATGTGGAAAGTAAAAAGGTGAAAAATAGTGCTGCTTATAGAGTCCCACAGAAAATGGGGGATTCTTGATTGCAAGAAAATAAAGCAATTTTCTAAGGCCAATATTACTTTTTCCCCCTTTTTCTCTTTAATTCCCATGTGAATTATAGGAAAGATTCTGCTACAATAAAAGTGAAAGGCATCCTACAAAGATATTCTAGAAGTAAAAAAAAACTCCCATAGGGTGCTAGCCCAAATTCTTGTTGGAATAAAAGACCTGTTTGAGGTCCAGGCTGATAAACACAGAGACATAATTATTAAATATTTTGAGATATTTTGAAATCTGGCTGTTCTGAAGATAAGTGGGCAGCTTCACATGATGCTCATCTACACATCTAAATATGGCTTAAAATCTATTTCCTGATGAGAAAACAATTATACACAAAATATATCATATTTCAAGTGATCCTAAAGTAATAGTTTTCAATATGAGGGGGAAGGGCAATTTGATTTTATTGTAACAGTGGTTAGGAGTAGATCAACTTGAAAGGACAGTAAAATTGATATAGCCATAAATGTAATCTTAAAATGTATACAACTAGTCATTTACTCCCTTGTTTGTGTTCCGTCTAATTAACAGTGTGTATGAGGACTACATATTGCTTATTTTCTATAATCCAGGTGTAAAACAGATATTTTAATTTATTCCACATATACAGTAAATATTTAGATCGTTCATAATTTAGTCCTCTTTTTTTCATGCTATTCAGATCATAGACTTTTTACAGGTAATATTTAAAAATTCTTGATAAGTGGTAAGCTTCAGAGATGGAAATAGTTTTTTTTACTTTCACAGTGAAGTTGAAATCTTTTATTCTTAATCAACTTTAAAATAGAAATTTCCTAGACTGTCTAGAAAACTGTCTTAATTACCTGTGGAGCAAAATTGTGTTTTGGGGAAAAAAAATCTATGGAGTGGATTGTATTTGTATCCAATCTTCTGTTTCTTGCCAAGTGGTTTAGTGTGTGATAACTATTTGCTTCAAACCTGCTCAGTTTCTTCTAGACCCTGGCTTTACCTCACCTTTTCACTGATCCAACACCTTTTTTGTTTCTAGGTAATAAATGCTCTTGTTATTCAAACCTATCAGTATGAAATCATCTAAGATAAACATTGATCTAGAGAAGTAAACAGTTTTATTTTAGATTTGAAAATACCTCTTATGAAACACTGTATGCATACTCAGTTTTTCAATATTGTTTTTAATTTTATTCAGAAAGTTAAAATACAAACTTCAAAGGAAAAAAGAGATCTTATAGAAACTAAACAAAGCTAAACAAAATATTAAAAATGTGCATTAAAAAAGAAAAAAGACAAAGAGACATATGCATAAATTGTCCCCTCCAACTGAATACTGATAAGTATATTGCAGCAATAATAATTTCCCCCCTTGCAAAATAGGCCCACAATTTATAAACTTCTACAAGTCTGTTTACAACCAATTTGACCTATCTACTTTATATTAAAAAATGTACTCAAAAGCAATTTTATAGACATTTACATCAGAAAATTGTGGCGATGGACTATAACTCTTTGATTGTTATGGGAGATTGGAATGGGGTTCTGGACACGTTAAAAGATAAAAAGACAACTTCTAAGGATGTAACCCTTTCCAGATTACCTAAGTCCTTTTTTGCTATGAAAGATGACCTAGAATTAATGGATGTCTGGAG